>NW_026901237.1:748809-953809 GCF_033783945.1 Neopsephotus bourkii | reverse complement strand
AATCCTCAGCTGATGTAAAGCATCATCACGCCTGTGAAGTCAACAGAGTTACCACAATCTATGTCACGTGAGCATCTGGCCCTCAAAGGACTACTACCATCCTGACATCGAATTTCTGCTATTTTCACCCAAGTGAACCTCTAGCAAACAAGCAATTCATCACATTTGTGATCCAGAATTTCCTGTGAAAATATCTAAATTTGATGTTCATATCTTCTCATATTTGGCTAGCTGAAACCTTAAACAATGTAACAAAAACAATTAAAAAACAATTCCTTTAATTGAGGTCATCAAGAAATAAGGTCTGTCTTCTACTGTTTCTTCCCCCATCACCTCAGCAAGATCAGTAACATGCCATGCTGTTAAAGGAAATGCCAGTTAGATGAGGTACCAGTTCAACCTATACATTATTCAGCCCATTTCTACAGGTTTTTGTGTAAGAGTTAAGTTGCTTTTTGAGATGAAAGAGCCAAGGTACTACAAGTGGAGGTGAATGGGAGAAGTTCCTGGTCACCGGCTATTTGTGAGGTTCCAGTAGCTAGGAATAACTGCTGACATCAGCACAATTAAGAGAACAAGTGAGACAAATGCATTGCAGTATCAAATGTTTCCATAATTATTTACAACATGATTAGCAAATTCAGTTATAAACTCACTCCACAATTTTTCTTTAGTCTGCTTCAAATTACCTGTTCTATTGCATCTTGACTGAGATTAGCATCCTAACTCATTAAAGGTAAATTGATTTTTCTCAGTATCTTTCAGAAGCAGGGCTTCAAGACTTGCCCTGGAAAGGTACAAAGACTGCTGTTCGCAAAATCTCAGTATGGTATTTTTTTCCCCAATAATACTGTGTCTGGAACAGGCAACCCATTGCAGTCAAACGCACACCAACATTTTCATTCATGAACTTCTCTCTGAAATGTCTCAGACAGGAACTGGGAATAGGAACTGTAAACACTGCTGCTTAACATTTATCTCCAGTATTATCTTTACTGACAATTTATATTTGCCAATAGACCAGATAAATTAATAAAAAGGAGAAGCAAAAATCACTGTCAATCAAATTGCTTTTTTAGACCCTGTTATAGAGACAAAACCAAACACAGGCAGATCTTGGTTGATGTACTTCACAGTACCTTCACTGAAGTCAAAAGAGCTGCAAGCCTACATGCATTGAAAGCATTCTCTATACCGTACCAGTATACGTATCACCGTACATAGCGATCAGAAAAGTTTCAACATCCTGCAACTACCTGCCAGCATAAATCTCCATATGGATAAATAGTGGCATAGATGGGATTAAACATATCAACAAGATAAAGACCAGACAAATTAATGCTCTAAAGAATTAGAGATGCTCATAAAACTTTATTTCATCTCCCCTCATTATACTCCTGATGCTCCTTAGAGTTTTCCAGAGGATCTTCACCCAGTACACATGACAGTGGTCCTTCAATCAGCAGCTCTTTGATATTCTGAGTTTTAGTTCATATTAGGTGGCCCCAGGCCTCTCTGCCTGCAGAGTGCTCAAGCCCTCCACTGACTACAAAAACAACTATTTCCAGTAAGGTGTTTGCTTGCAGAGCTAAACAAAAACCGAAACACCTAAACAAAGTATTCTAGCTGGAAACGATTTTTGACATTACAGCCAAAAGTAACAGCTTAGCAAATTTAACATGCCTTCATGTGCTTTGGGAAATAAAAGAGTCAGAAGGAAGATTTCCCCAGATTTAACTGGAAAACTTGAAGCCAGGGTAATAAAGTATGCTTCTAATAATGTTCCCTATAGTAGTTCCTAGTCTCAGGACTCTCACCTCAACCTATTTCTGATCTTGGATGAGGAGGAGATGTACACACACAGGGCTATGACCTGATCCTGCAAACGCTCCCATCTGGCTGAACAGAATGAAAGTTGTAAGACTTTCCAAGGACTTACACACTTCACTGTATGGACAATCAACCTTTCCCCATACATCTCCTTGTCTGATCTATTCTGAATTCCACTTCTATCCCTGCCTGTCATGGCAGAAAGCCCTTAGCTCCATGCAGTCACTATGTATGCATTTCCACCCTATCATGTGAGTCAGCTGGAGCAGCACATAGGGTATAAGAAATCCAAGTTGCATTCTTGCTATTGCAGGGTCAAACCACTCAACAGGCTACTCACCTGCGCTGCAAAAGGAAACCCTACTTCCTTCCTGAAGCCCCAGGCTGCACAAGCTCCAGACAAACTTCAGGGCAAACCTTCTCTTCTTCTCATGTTGACAGCAGATATGCAGAGCCATCTGATTTGGCCAAAACCAAGAAGGAGAGTTTGAAGGAGAAAAAAAGCCCAGATGAGCCAGAAAGCCCCATTTCAAGTCCCTGTGAAAATAAAAATAAACCATGAAAGTGACAAACTTTCTCAAAAGTGTGTGTCAGGGTTTTTTCCCACTTAAATAACTACAAAATAATGCATTTTCCCTGTATCACTCCTGGATCTGGTTAAACAGTAATTTACTCATGCTTTCCCACACATACATATATTCATATGCACAAAGAGCAGCCCAAACCAAAGGCCTGCAACTGAAAATTTCAGCCTGAACAGTTACATGTTGGCAAGCACATAACATTGGAAAACAGAACCTTTTAATAGGAAATGTCTGGCAACCTTAATTATAGTCACCACTGCCAGCTCCACCAATAATTATAGCTTAGTTTCAGAATCATCCATGTGCTAACAAATATATTCAATGACAAGAGCATTTCCCAGTGGTATTCACCAGGAAAGACTTCCAGCCAGCTAGAAGACAGCCATGAGATGCAAGGATGACCTTACATTACTTGTTTGCCTCCAGGTACAGATCTTCTTCTGCCTAAGCCATAGATGAGCCTCATGGCTGCTTTGGTTTCCTTCCATCTGTATCCTCCCCCAGGCAGAGGGAGAACTCTATCTTAGTCTTGCATATAAGACTATACCTTAGTCCCCTGTGACCACCAGCAAGTGAGTCTCTTGCATCTTTATGTAGTCTGCAATGAATACAGTAGAGATAAGCAAAAGAGTCTCTCTCTGCTCCACGGTTTCGCAGTGAAGCCAGACAGGTTTACAACAGGGGTACTTCAGATGCAAAAAACTGTCCACACATGCACACATTTCAACAGCCTTTTCAAGAACTTTGCTACTATCTGCGTAACAACTGTTCTCCCTCTGAAAGGCTCTGGCAGAGAGCATTACCCAGTGCTGAAATGGTTTTTGTCTTTCTCTGCACAGCTTTTTCAGCTTCCAGATGTCTCCAGATTCATGTGTAAAGTGTGGAGCTCTGCACTGAAAGTTAACACCATTGAGTTTGATGGCTCTGGTCCAGGCTTTAACAGTCTCTGCTAGCCACCATTCAGTGGCCTGCAGTCCAGAGGCCCTGGTACACACAGCCACATAAATCAGTGAAGACGCTGTGGAGCTCCAGCCATCTATGAGAACCTCAAAGAGGAAAACATCAAACGTTGAACATCTTCAAAGATTAACATCCTCCCAGCAGTAGATCAGTGAGCAGGGCATGATTGTCACCTCCTCATCCATTGCAGCTGGGAGCAGGTGTCCCATCCTTCAGCCCAGGGAAGCCTATGGTAGGCGGCTTTAACACTGCTTACAGAGCTTTGTATAGTCAGTGCAGAAAATTGATGTGGTTTAGGCACAAACGGGCTAAGCGGGCCTACAACTACCTCTCCTGGGCATTTGGCACCTGGATGCCACTGGAATTTCTTTCTGGTTGCCCACTCAGCAGCTGGCAAGGCAGCTCAGCAAGGGGATAAAGAGGATACAAGCAGGGCTTGCCTGCCCATTGTCATATGCAAAGGACTTAAGGGAGCCCTCTTTTTTTAGAAGCACTCAGGAGACTGGACCAGTATGAGGGAAGGCAAAGGATGTGTCCAAATACCTGCAGAGAGGTGTCATAGAATGCCCAGAAAAGCTTCATGTATGAAAACAGCATTTCAGAAGCAGGAAGTGTGTAAGCATTTTTCCATGCCTGTGCACCTGTGCTGCAGAAGACATCTCTGTAAGTACCCAGAGGTGTTCTTTGGTATGCAGCTGAAGCCACTGTTACAAGTGCATAGGTTCAATGCCAGCGCTATCTCAGGAACTGTGACTCACTCACCCTTTCTTAATCTGTAAAAGCAGAAGGGACCTCAAAGGCTCCAACCCACCTCCTGCCATCCTGGTACCCACTGGTGTAGCAGAATTCTTGTGGGTGGACAAAAATCTCTGAAGCACCCCCTGGGAGAAGACTGTAATCCAGGCTTTTTATCATCCTATTCCCAGTTTGCATGATGCTGTGGTATGTAAATCAAACAAAAATGGCCCCGATTTCCAGGCACACTATACATTTAGTATCTTAGAAGCACTGCATTTAGGCTTAAAGAAAGTTATGTTACTTTGATTAAATACAAGCTGAGGGCTGAAAGAGCGCTTCCTGAGCTTTATAGAGCTGCAAGCAATGAATTGTGTTGCCACCTAATTATTCTGTCTCACTGGGATCTCCAAACCAGAATGTGATGCATATTTTTCACACTGCTAGGAGGACCCTAGCCTTTATAAGCTCTATCACAGCTCTGTGATTGCAAGGAAGATAGACGGACCCAGGTCCAATCCCACTTCTGCCCTTGCCATCAAGCACAGGCATACCTCTGCCTGGTCTGCCAGGCCCTCAGCATATACACTGTAAAGCCACCAAGTCCTGCATTTAACTTCCCTGGGAAATGTATGGACAGCATAAATTGAGCCAAAAAACTCCCCCAACAGGATAAATTTGTCTCCAGCGAGATGTCTGTACCATGCCACCAGTTTCCTGAAAGGGGACCATAAACCTTCTCTACTGCTAGACCAAAGAGGTCTAGCAGCATATTCTCTCTTCTCTAATCTATATAGATTATTATATTACTTCTTACAGGGTTTTACCTTCTCCTTCAGCTCAAAGCAAGAGTAGGTTTGCTTGAACTTGGAAGGATTGAGGAGTCCATCACTTGCTCTCGCTCTTGGTGGGCTCAAGGCAGCTCTCAGCTCCTGCCGAGGGGCCAGCAGCTCTTTTATGGGTTAATTACAACTGTGCATAGTGTCTCACTCTGGAAAGGACAACGGAACAAACCTCTCTCAAAGCCCTAACTCAAAAATGGGGAAGGATGAGCATCCCCACACACTGATATTACACCTTTAGCTCAAGTAGGAGCTCTCTTGTAAAAGAGGAATCATAGAATCACAGACTGGTTTGTGTTGAAAGGGACCTTAAATCTCATCCAGTTCCAACCCCCTGTCACAAGCAGGGACACCTTCAACTAGACCAGGTTGCTCCAAGTCCCATCCAACCTGGCCTTGAACACTGCCAGGGATGGGGCAGCCACAGCTTCTCTGGGCAACCTGCTCCAAAACCTCAAAAAAAATGCAGCTTCCTCCTACTGAGCTTCTCTTCTCAGGAAGCTGCTTAGGAGGAAAAGCCACACCGTTATTATTCCCATAACCAATTACAGTTACCAACATAGTTTTCTGTACCTACTCACAATCCAAACCCATCTGCTTCAGATCCTGGGGAGAACATTTCATTGTGGGAAGGACCATGTTCAGCATGGCAAGAAAAGCCTCCTAAGAAAACTGCTTGGTTTATTCCAACACTGGAGAATAGGTTCCAGGCACAACCCAGGCTCCCTCTGTGACTTTGGGCAAGTCATTCAATTCTTCTGTGTCCACACCAAAGAACCTGGTGCTATCTTTAAATACAGTCCTGGGGTACACAAGAGCTGGAGTCTTTTCTGCTTGCTTACAGCCCCTAGAACAATGCAGACTGACTCTGTTGCTCCTGTCATCTGAAAAAAGCCTTATCGTCTTATCCTGGTCACGGAAGATGATAGAAATAGTTCTTTAAAAGGGGCTTCAAAGGCTGAGTCATCCTGAATTAACCAGTCATTTATTTTAATGCAGATGCAGTTACCTATTTTTTCATGCAAGAAATCTGCTGCATGTTGCTGAGTTCCAACCTTAGCTCTCAAAGTACATTAGAGCTTTTGCCCTGTCCATGGGGAATGTGTCTCCAGGCACGAGTATTCACCTTAAAGCTTGCTTAAAGCCCAGCAAGAGAGGATTCTCAGCATCCTGCTTGGGAAGGTTTCAGTCCTTTAGTAAAGATAAGTGTTCTTCCCATCTTATTTATTCAGACTCGGGAGCACTGAGAGGGAAGAAGGGGATTGGTTTGGGGTTTTAACAGCCTGTAATAACTTACACGTCCTTTCCAGACTCAGGTATGTGGGAATCTTTATCTGCCAATTGTTCAATCCTCAGAGTGCCAAATTAAAACAATGACACAAAATGCCATCCTACGATCACACAACACTATTCTGAATTGCCAAGTGCATTCTAAGCAAGGGTGAAAAGTGTAAAGTGATCCAGAGCTAGGTGTCAAGCTCTGCCACAATAGAATTCAAAATAATTGTGCTGTTGTTTGACAGGTAGTAAAATTCATGGTGGTTCATTAAATCAACGGCAATATCATGTGGGACACTGCAGATTAAAAAAAAAAAGCCAGAGTTCACAAAGGGAAGCCATTGGCAAGAACCCCTTTGGAGCTCCTAATAGGTTTGATTTGTTGCAAGAAAGGCTGATACATGCAAGGCAGAATAGAGGGGAATACAAGAAGAGAGAAACTGAAGAAGGAAAGCAAAATAAATGTGAAAGAGGAGACAAGCGAGGGGAAAATGTGAATAAAAGAATTGTAAAGAAGATACTAGCGAGTTGTTATTGTGTATATATGCCTCGGTCTTGCCACCTTTCACGCCTCATTGCACTGGTGCTCATTTTGTCACACAGCCAAGAATTCCTTACTTATAGATGTGGTCTTGTGGATGTAGTCTTCCCTGGCTGTCAGGAAAAAACCTGTTGATAAAGTTCAGAAAGTGAAATCTGTGTTTGCTCTCTTAAGCAGGATTTATCCCAAATGCAGTAAACCCCTGCAATTTTATAAAAAGAACTTGCCTCAAAGCATGTCAGCCTGAGGCACAATGAGTATACAAGTGGCACTGGAAGAGTATAACTTCCCATGGTTGGGCGTATTATCTTTTCCTGTCTGGAACTCAAGTTTTAAATCCAGATAAGGAGCCCAGGGTGCTTGGTGTTCATACTCTCAGGACCAGTCAAGGATTTCAGCCCACTTGCAATCATACACATTTTAAAATCCAATGGGTACATCTTGCACCCTGGAATTCCAGGCCTAGGATCTGGGAAATAATTTTGCATTAAATCACAGTGTCTTCATGAAATTATCCTCACAGGTTTCAGGGAAACAGCTATGCCAAAAGTGTTTGTGAAGATGAGCACAGGCCTGTGCCTGAATACATTGCAACAAAATGAGTGGAAGACAAGCCTGAAGAAGCCTGTGCTGTCAATAAGGGTCGCAGAGGTTCACCTCCCATCTATAGCAATAGGAGCTCCACCTTCTTAAGACACCCTGAGCCTCTTCCATAGCAGCAGTTGAACTGGAGAGAACCTTTCAGAAAGCCATTTAGTTGTGAATTAAAAGGCAAGCAGTCTTGATGGATTCACTGCTCTTCATGAGAGGCTGTTCCAGTAGTTAATTGCTCTCACTGTCAGCATCTTATTTTCCTTTGGAATTTATCACACTTATGTCCAATCAAATGCTCATGTCTATCAACACTCTGCTATAAGAGTTTGGTGAGAAATGATGAGTCTATTAGAGGATAGATACCTTCAGTACTAGATGCAGGTGCTGACATTGAGATACCTACAGTCAAATCACCTTCTAAAGCTTTCTTTGGGTAGCCTGAATACACCAATTACTATATCTGTGTGTAGGTATTTGCTGAACCCCAGCATTTTTGGTGCATTTGTGCTCTCCACTCAGCCTGTGAAGACCAGAACTGAATGTTGCCTTTCAATAATGATCTTCTGAGCTCCATTAGCAGAGATAATCTCTTACTTGCTTCAAATGACTATGCCAGTTTGTGTTCCAGTACAATAAAAGGAAGGACAGACGCCTGTTTACACCACCACAAAAATCTCTTCAAATTCACTGCTTCCCGGGATATATCTAAATTATTAGCTCAGTGCTTCCTGAGTCTTTTGTTTAAATATTTGCCATGCTAGGAACAGTTTATCTTTGTCTTGTCAAATAAAACTCACATCCTTTTAGCCTTCGCTCAAGCTCTCCTCAAAGCTGAAACACTTGTTTCAGTGAAGTTTTCAACATTTCAAAATTCATTCCAATTCTGCCTCAGAACACCCTTGTTGGGTTAAATCCTTAATGTAAAATGATTTCTCAGTGTTTTTTTGTTAATATATTAAGAACAGTTGGTATTTTATTTTGTCTCTAAACCCTGAAATTTTGCTGGGTTTTTTGCAACTTAACTGAAAAGCCGTAATACAGTTACAGAAAGCTGCTTGGTTTTCCTTCTCAATTTAGCACATACCTGCAGAACAGAAACCCACTCAATCATACCTGCTTATCAAAGCCTCTTCATTCCAAGGGTAACCACATGTTTTAGTCTCAGAATTCATCCACTTAACACAAACTGGGCCAGCTGTTGGGGTTGGGGCAGCCATAACTTCTCTGGGCAACCTGTTCCAATGTCTCACTACCCTCATAGTTAAGAATTCCCCACAGATGAACCCTAAACCCTTTTAAAGTTATAACTAGCTTACCTCCAAGAAGGTCTCAACCCAGTAGATACTTTGTCCTTCCGCACACCTCCCACCTATATGCTCGAAACATGAGAAATCCTATCAAATCCCCACTCCACTTCTGCCCAAGGATTGTCAAGATTGGATGGCTCACATAAATCTGAGTTAACTTTTTCACCTCTCATTTCTCATTCTGAAGTACCCATCTAAAATTCCTTCAGCTGAGGTTCCTTGTTTTCCTCACTTTACAGGCCTGCAAAGCTCACTGTAAGAAAAGTTATTTAAGACTTAACATTACTCTCAAATTGAGATATTTCTAATAAATACACTTGGAATACATTACCCTGCTTCTTCAAAAATACCTGTCTGCTCCAATTTCTTTACCCATCAATGGAAACAAAAATTTAGAGTTTCTAACTTGTCAAGAAGTAAGTTCAGAAGCATTTTCAGATTTTTTCTCCTACAGTTGTTCAATCACGATAAACAAGAAAATACAGATTAATAGAAAAAGGATGTTAAATATTTTAGGACTGATAAGCAGATGTAGAATGCATAACTTTTTATACTCTTTAAAATCAGTGGAATAACCCACCTGGCAAAGTAGGAAGCATACAGAAACATATATGGATCAAGGCATTAAAGACAACTGAACATGAACCAAACAGCTGTAGTAGTTGAGTGTGTGAAGAGCCACTTGGCAGTTATATACTGGGAGTGTGCTGTGCCACCCCTGAACTAAAGCAGAAATGTAACTGTTCAAAGAATTTTGAAGAGACTTAACACTGTGGATTATAAAGTACACCCACTTTTGCCTTTAAAGACAACATTTTCAGGCATGCTTAATTATATCATGTTTAAAAGTCAGCAACACTTGAAATTACATTCTACAACAAAAAAATTAGGAGTTTAGCAAATGAATGTGCATGCTGTCCTTTGGATCCCACTGCAGAGAATTACTTTGGTTTTAAACACTGCTGTTGTCAGCTGAGAATCTGTCATTTCCTAGTGGTGTCCTTTAGCCACCTATAAAATACAATTCATACAATAAACCCAGGTATTGCAGTGGTAATTAAAATCCAAAAGCAATTAGCCTTTTGTTTATTTCACTTGGGAATCTGACCAAAACCTAAATGAGAACACAAAAAAAAAGAGGGGGAGGGTGGTGGAAAGAAAGCTCTCCAGCTTAGGCATGGTCCCAGATGTCTGAATGATGTCCTAATTAAGCTGTACTACACCACAGCATCAGGCAGCCCACATATATATGTATGTGTGCGTGTGTGCGCTCTTTATTATGGACTGTACAGTCCTGACAGCCTCAACAGTTAATTTCCAGGACCTGAGCTGGTAGTAATTGGGACTGAAGCACTTGAGGGGGTGTGAGCTAAAAAAAAAACCCAAGCAACCCACCTAAAGCTTTACTAGAAGTGACCTGCAAATGAGTGGCTTCTTCTGTGAGGATACAAAATACCCAGAAGCCACCTTAAAGGGAGATCCTTGTAAGATCTCTGCATAGAGGTGTTTAGGCTAGAGGCAGGCAGGCAGTCAGGCTCAGTGGAATGAGATGAAGATGTGTCTGAGGTTGAGTGGCGAATTGTACACAACCTCCACCACTTGTGGGTCAAACGCAAATCTGCTAAAGAGCTTCTTGTTTGCCAAGATTTGTCCCTCCTGACCCACACAGAGAGAGGCTGCAGATCAATTCTCCAGGCTCTCAGAGGTGACCCCATCAATGAAGTTTCCATTTACTCCAGTGTTTTAGAGTCTACAGTCACAGACTTTTGGTTTCACCCTTCTGGAGCCTTTTAAAGGTGGGATTGACTAGGTCATTGGCACAAGTTAGAAACACCCAGGACTAGGTTCTGGACCTGGATGCAGTACCCAAATGGGAATGCAACATAAGGAAGGCTGTTTTCTAAGAGCAGAACTGCAGCTTTGGAGAAGTACAGGTCTGGGAGCAGAAAAAGGGGAAATTAATTATTTCTGAAGGACACCAGGCCCAGAAAAACCCTCTGGAAATGCTGTACTCAGACACCAGCTAAATAATACCTTGACGATATCAGCTGCTTGACTACAGTCTAGTGTTCAGTAAAGTCACATGAAGGAATATTCTTATGCATAAAAATAACTCCCAACCTCTTCCTTGTGCATTATTAATATCAACCCCCCAGATTTGCATAACTGCATAGTCTACATGTGTGTATCTAGAAACTGACCTGCAAATGTCTCTAGGAAAATGGAAGGATCACTCTTTGCTGTCAGTTGTGTTGCAAATCTGAGCTACAAGCATGGAGAGAGAAGTAGCATCTAATTGTAGCAGTGCAAAAGGTGAAGGAAACTGGATTCTTAAACCTAATAGAAATGTTCAGAGTTTATATTTGTTTTTAGGGCACTACTTAGAGATAAATAGCATTCAATAAGTTACATTCCTCAGTAGAGGGAACACATTCAGCTTTACATCAGTATTTCGGGGCTTAGGCAGACGTTAAGCAAAGAAAGCACCAGCAATAAACCAGTTCTCCCATGGGAAGGGTGGAAAGTGCTCTCTTGTTCCTGTTATAGTCAAAATGCAAAGGGAGAGAGATGTTAGGAACTGTTAGATGCAGTTAGCACACCCCTGTCCTAAGTAATCACTGACAGCCCTTCTTAGAGGAGGTACCTCCCCAGGCAGCAGATTGGATATGCGTTACTTGGATGCTTGGATCTGCTTAAAAAACACAACAGCATATATCCAAGCCCAGTGCCAAGTGCTATACCTGAGATACTGTCAAATACTCTGCTTGGGTGCTGCTTTGCAGAGCAGACGCTGCTGACAAAACCACATCATATTGCCAGCTCCAGCAGGTATCCAAACCAACTACTGTGCTTCAGAGGGAAGGAATCAGTGTGGCTTTTCAAGGAGAGTTTAGCCTTTTCAGATGCTTTCCAAGAAGTCTTTTGCAGACCAAATAAGCTCATTTTCCTGATATTTTTAGGTTTCCTTCAGCTACAATTCCCACTTCCAGCCATTCTCCCCTCTCTGAGAGTACTAAAGAAGCCTTCCAGATGCTCGTAACTGGTGTTGAAACCAATCAGTTCTTTGTCCTATTTGATATTCTTCTTGACATGACTGCTTTCATACACCTTTATTTCACTGTCTTCTTCCATAGTTGCCCTTGTACAGAGAGAGTTTGATGCAGAAGCCTGCCAAGCTCTGAGCAGAACATCCATGTAGACACCTGAAGTCCCTTCCAACCCGAATTATTTTATGACTGGTATAAAATGTGTCTCTCTGTCATCATGTTTCATCATCCAATAAGAAAAAAAATAAAGGCAGCCTCCTCTGCAAGGTTGGATGCTCTGTTTTCCCTGCCTCTTTTAGATTATGAGCCCACTTTTCTAATGCCGAGAGTATTTCAAGGCACGGGGGAATCAACCAGCAACAGTAAAAACATGCGTGGTAAAGATCCCCACTGCCCAGCTAGCTGTGAGCCTCTACAAAGGCTAAGCCCTATCCAGGGGTTTATGCAGAGCCTTTGTGCTGCATATAGGTTGTACTGAACCTCCAGAAGGATGTCTTCAGAGGGTAAGTGCACTGCAAGGTTCACGCTTCAGAGATCTCACAGCACTACCTGCAGGATTTCCATCTAGTGCTTCACTTTCTCGCCCTGTAATACGGCAACAAATAAGCATCACCTTTCACTGCCCACTAAAGAGTTAATCAAGATCACCAGAATATAACATGTGAGCACAGAAAACAGCCAAACAGAGAAGATCCTGGACCATTATTGCAGTTTTTCCTTCCACCTCCAAAACATCCATTTTCTTCTTTGATGGAAGAACTGGCTCAAGCAGAGAAAGGGATAAAATAAACCCAAATAAGGAAAAAGGAAAAAAATAAAAAAAAAGGAGAAAATAAAAATAAATCCATAACAAACTCCTTTCAAATACTCACCCTTCAAAAGGATAAAATGATTTCAATTTTGGTCCGTCTCGTTCACTTCCCTCCCCCCTCCCTCCCTAGGTGCATATACATGCCTGTATATTTAGAGAGCTGGTTTTTTTAGCATTATTATTTAGTTAATATGAATTACAGGCCTCAAGCTGCCTCCCCTCTAAACCCAAAATGAAGCTCTTATTTTTTTTCCTCCCTCTCTCCTTTTTTTTCCCCTCTCCCCTCTTCTTTCCCCCTTACCAACACGATTTACATTCTCAATGTAATGTATTAAAAAGTTGACAGGGCCGAAAGGATTCACATGATGTCGGCTAAGAAACCCAATTTCCATGATGAATTGCCCGGAGCCCCTGAATCACAAACCATTTTTTCCGCTGCTCAGAAGTTGATTTTTTTTTTTTTTTTTTTTTTAAATCTTCTTAAAGCTTCTCTCCTAATCTTCGGCTGGAAGAGATGGGTGAAAGGATTTTTTTTTCTAAACTAAGGAAAGTATTAGCATCTTGGTTGTTGTGCATCAAATTTGAAAATGCAAGGTTAGTAATATTTCAAATCGGCTACGGTCCAAGCCACTTGATAAGTGTGCTTGCTGGCTCTCCCCCCCTGCCTTGCTAAATTTCTGTTGGCAGGAGTACAGCACCACTGCAGTGATTGCGTGTGCAAGTGAGCGCGCCCGTGTGTGCTCCGTGTGTGCAGGTAGGGTGGTGGGAAAGGAGTTTCAGCCCCTCCACCACCTTTAGCTCTTTGTCTGCTCTTCCTTTCCACAGTGCGTGATTTCCAGCAGAGGAGACCCATCCATCCCCATTCAGTGCTTACACGATATGAGACAAGGCAAATGAAGCAACAGACAAAAAAAATGTAAAGATTAATACCTACAAGTACATTTCGCCTCCAGAAATCACAGAATGGTTTGGGTTGGAAGGGACTTTAGAGATCATACACTCCCAACCCCTTGCCATGGGCAGGGACACCTTCCATTAAACCAGGTTGCTCAAAGGCCTGTCCAACCTGGCCTTGAACACTGTCATGGGGAGTTGGAACTAGACCCTCAAACAACCACTGAGCAATTCCCTAGGTACTGGGATAGCAGCCTCATACTGAAACAGTGCAACCTGCAGGTACACTGTCACGTATATTTGTTTTTATACGAACTCCTTGCCTCCACGGAGTTCCTAGAAACAAAACCAATCAAACCTGCAGAGAGGAAATAAGTTATTTTGCCCACTCTGAGAGATGTAGCCAACTCCAATAGCAAGGTATTTAATGCAATATCCCTCCCTGCTCCTTTTCCATCCTGCAGATGAAAAACAGGTGATTAGAGGGGCTCCCTCTGTGAAAGGAAGAACAGCTTCTTCCCCCAGTGCTGTTGCTTCCAAACCATAGCATTCCTATCTCCACTTGTAGAGTGCCCCTACTGCTTATCCATGAAGGAGGAAAATGCTGGCACTCAGTGGATGGAAAAGTGCTATAACCAACTGCCCAAATATTTGAGCCTCTCTGGAAATGGCTCACACCGTAAGTGATGCAAACCCCAAGAACATGAAGTAGCACAAATATTGAGGACTCCCAGCAGCCAGTTCTGCATACAAAGAGGGGAGTCAGACACTGGGTTAGCATAGCAAGGCATTTCCAGGGAATGCATTACATTTTTCCACTTTATGTTCCAAGACAAAAGGTATTTGCAGCTCTGGGAGACTCAGATACTACTGGTCCCTAGTAGAAACCATCCACTCATGCTGTACCTGCTCAGCACTTGGCTCAAACAGGACAGTAGCTTGAGAAAGGCAGGCCAGGAATTCATCCCAGAAGACTAGCACACCCATAGGATGATCATCCAGCATTAACAGAGAAAGCAGCTTAAACATACACTGTGCAAAGAAACACATCTTTCTGTCTATTGTGAATCTGTTTACTTGCTGGAGTCAGCTGATGTCCCTTGGATTGGAAGAGTCCCCAGCCTCCTCTACCTCTGGGAATACAAAGTTGTTGTAAATCTGCTCCTCCAGTGGTATGTCTAACCTTAGCCAACCACAGCTCTTCAGGCTTGCCACCTTCTGTGTTCTCCATCTTTTTTAGCTATTATCCTAGCTGCCTAAAGGCAGAGAATCAATTGTATCCGTCATTCTGCATATGAATTTATCCCACCAGGAGAAAAAAGAATAAAACAACAAAAACCCCTCTTCTCTGACAGAAAATAATCTGCCTCAAATGCCAGGTTTTCCTTACTGGAAGTTGTTCATGTTATGGTATATTACCGCAGAGATGCTGGAGGGAGTGAGTCTTTCATGACCTTGGCAAAGCTACTGCAAGAGCCTCCACTACCTCTCTGTCATGACTAGTCTTTCTCAGCACAGACTACAGCAGTCTGTTCTACTTTTATTCATAAAACCCCTCCCTGGTCACATCCAAGTACCACCTCTGGGACAAAGCTTGAAGTTCAGGAGGTCGCCATCAGTGCACAGAAAACTGAGGCTACCATTTATTTGCTACAGGTATTGGAAACAGGTTTGCATCTAGGGGACATGAGAGAGGCCATGGTGAACTAAACACCTCTAGGATTCATCTGCAGTTGGGTGGAAAGGACTGGAATCTATGACCTTGGAGACCTCTACCCATTGAGTGGGACCTACTAGTTGAGTAGCTGGAGAGGAAATATCCAGCCATTCCTAGCTGAAACCTGTGCTGATAGCATCACCTTAGAAACCTCAGGATCCTTACTAGTTCTCCCAATTGCCCTATGGATTTACACTCAAAAGCATTCCTCTCTCTTCAAATACTCTTTATTAGAAAAAAATAATCTCTCTTTCTCCCAAATTCAGCCTCTACATTGCAGGATTGCAGAACTTATTTCTACCCTTCGGTACACCCCAAAGCCTGCTCTGATTCCTGAAGCATGTTGACAAAACTCTGGACTGAGGCACCCTTATACATTAAGCAAAACCCAGTTTTCCTTGCTATAATGTTTCTTAGTCTCATCTCATGCAGAGATGTAGGATCTGTGCCTAGCAGTTGACTTAACCTCTTTCCCTGGTGCTAACATTACTTCCATCAGGGGAGGTGATCCTGCGGATTACAGCATAAATATAAGCCTGATGATACTTTCTTCCAGGTACAGAAGCTGCTTTTAATGCACAACTCTCCAGGTGTTAGGTGCTAAACTCACAAGCATCTTGAGCAATTCCAGAGCTTACAGGTTTAGGAAAAACACAGGACTTGAGCAAGTGGGCTTAGGAGCTGATCAAGCTGAGCTCCATTCCTGCAATCACATCACCAGATTTTGCTTCCCTGGATTTAGCACCAGGAACATCTACATGAAGAAGCAGCAGCAGGAGGGGGCTGACCACATAGGTGTTGCTAGGAACTAATCTAGTCTACTCAGAGGGCTGAAGCCCCGCTCCTGTGCCCTGAGCTCTCAATTCATGCACATTTCCACCTCTCAAGCTGGGAGAGATCCCAAATCCCACTGCTCTGCTGCTGCAGAGCTTACACCCAGCAAGCATATACCCACCACACTAGGTACAGATAAGGCTGAGGCACACCGGAAGGAGCTGGGTACAAATCAGACCAAGATGATGCAGAAAGGCTGAGATTGAGAGGACTCACAGGAGAGAAGGTGAAAAACATCACCTGCAATTGCTGAAAGCCTGACAGACTTCATACACTGAAGGCATTTTGTTGTGGGACATGATACATGTAATTTAAGTTTTCCCATGAACTCCAAGGGCTTGATCAAACTATAATATTTAACAGGCAGAAAAGCCCTGGTACAAAGAAAACACCAAACCCCATTTTACAGCAGTTAGAGAGTTACAGAAGTGTTTCCCTTAAACTCACAGTGCACTGATCGGTGAGGTTGCTCTTCCCAGCCCACAGCTGAAAATATCACCCCAACAATCAGGTAGATAAATGCAAGTTACAAGCACCCTTACAAGCTGTAAGCTTTTCAGGACTTCTTGTCCTCTATATCTGAAACAATTATTACGTGATTTTTATGATCTGCCTGCTCTGCACTCACTACATCCACACAAACTCCCCCAAACCAGCACATCATTCCCTTCTTATTCTCAGACAACAGCTGAGAACTCAGATGACCCATGCTCCCCATGGGCACCACGCTTTTCTGATTACAATGGAATGACTATTAGTCACAGCATTGAACAAGTCTTAGCACATCTTTGGTCACTGCCAAATTTTTGGGAAAGCACCTTAGAACATGCTTTGACCTCTCAATACAGAGCAGGTTTAATGAGGGGACTAAGGGAATGTCACCAGAAACGTTAGCTTTTGCATGAGGGAAGATGGAAACACAAGTGCAGCCATGTCCACAAGAGAAGCCAAGTCTCTCCATGTTGGATGTCCAACTTGGAGTTTGCTTCTCCCCCAAGCTTCCCATCTAGTAGCCTTCAGAGTGTGAATCATTACCTTTATCATGCATAAACTTCAAAGTAGTATGACCTTCCTCACTGAGTTAAACCCAGGTTCCTCAGCAGCAAGCTATATACAGCATGGTAGCCACAATCAGGTTGCATCTAGTACTACACAGGAGGCAACAGAAATGCTGTGCAAACTGGGAGCCAAGGATGACCCCAGCACAAGCAGTGCCCTCACCGACCAAGGCAGAGTCCCTCAGCACCACAAAGCCAGGAAACAGGGTCTGTCAACAGCTAAAGGATGCACCAGGTCCTAGGACCACCCCAAGAAAGCCCCTCAGAAGATGAGGCAGAAACAACAAACACAACATACATTCAAAACCTACCAGAGAAGAGGCAAAACTGGAAATAAGTACACCTAACAGCATGCTCCAAACCAAGAGCAAGCCTCCAAGCCTGGGCTTAAATATTGCTCCAGAGCTTTGGGCAGCAGGTTGTGTGCAGCAGGGCCCCAGGTGAGCCTGCTTAGGGCAATTAAGGTGTATTAGTACCCCCAGGGCACAGCTGTTTGTAATACCAGGGCTGTGACCCTTTCTTAACAGCTTCTAAATCTAACAAAATATACAGAGAGCATTGAAATCACTGTATTTTCCATAAAAACACACCTGGGCACTGATAAATTAGCAGACCACTCTGCTCCTTCAAAGCGTGACACAGAGATCCCTTTCCCATCCTACGATCCCTTCTCAGCCTGTTGCCTTCCTTCCCATTGAAGGAAGGAAAGTCCATGGAGGATGCTTTCTGGGCTGTTGGAGGAGTTCCAGGTGGCATTCACTGTACATCACGTCCACGCTGGTTCTTGCTGGGCATTGCTCCGGATGGGTGCTCAGGGATCGCAGGCAGCCGCTGGTGACTGCAAAGACAGCAGCAGCCTCCAGCGGTGAGCTGGCAAACAGCACCAGTATGGCTGTGCGCTTGGAGCGCCACCACAGCACCAGTGTCCCAAGGCAAACACCAACGTGGCCCTATGCCTGGCGTCGCATGGCAAATACCATTGTGGTTTCATGTCTCATGTCTCACAGTGAACTCCCATGGCAAGCGTCAATGTGGCCTCACTTCCAATGTCCCACGGTGAACACCGGTGTCGTTTCAAGCCTGACATCCCACGGCAAACGCCAATGTGGCTTCACATCCAAAATCCCATAGCAAACACACGCATGGCTTGGCATGCAGTGTCCTCATGCGGTTTGTCAGTGCTATCCCCCTCATCAGATCTAGGCCCATCAGATCTCAGCCCACAGGGATTCACAACTGGTCCAAAAACAGAAGGACACAAATGACACCCTTTTCACCAAAAAGGCAGGTTTTCGACACAACAGCACCATCACACTTGCCTTTTCGTGAGCAGAAACAAGCCTTTTCCCTTTTTGTCCAGAAATGGTACAGACACATGGGGCAAGCCCTTGTCCTTGTTGCATGGACATGTGGTGTTGTGACAATGTCATCCCAGCAGCAAGGCCATGTGAAGGGGTGCATCTCTTTCACTGCCCTTTGCCCTGGTGCAGTTGTACAATGGCACCATCCTTTGCCAAGTGTGGCTAAGCATATGGATGCAGGATCCTCAGTTCTCCTTGGCAGCTAATCCTCGTTCTCCCCCAGAAGAATAGCCTTCAATCTTCATTGTCACCATGCCAACTGAGACCCTGAGTGATCTTCATGACAGAGCTTTGCCCTGGATCCCCATGTCCTCGCCCTTTCCCAGCATCTCACCCGACTGCGTTTCCTGGTTGTCTTTTCTGAGCTGCTGCACAGGGAACATCTTGCAGAGGAGGAGCCCACCCAGGTGCCTGGAGAAGCTGCAGAATAGGAGTGGATGAGCTTGTTTTCTTGTTGTCTGCTTTTTTCTTAGCCTTTTGAAATAATCACAAACACAGCAATTATTGCAAAGATAAAATAGCAAGGATTAGGAAATCCTCACAGGCAAAGCTCTCCATCAATTAACTAAATCAATCCTTGCTTTAAAATATAATCCACAACAAGAAGACACAGCAAGAGACAATTAAAAAAAAACAGAGGCACAAGGAATAAATATGTTTTGTCAAGAAAAGGGTGGCAAGGAGAGAGGGGAGATTAATTTTGGGTGGTTGCACATAATGCACAAGCACTGAAAATTATCTCAGCAAGAAGCAAGCTAAGACATACTGCTGAGGTTTTAAAATGCAGCTGAGAGACTTAAGGGGTGTCATGAGTTTGGAGGTATGCACACAAAAAAATGCCTGGATCAAGATTTTTGGAAGTAGTGCATAAAATTGGGTTCCTCAGTTCACATTGAGGGACGTATAACTGGAGAAGTTCTCCGGAACCATGAAGTCCATCCCCCCACTGCACGGACAATGCTGGTGTTTAATCCCCTTCATCACTCATGGATCTCAGCATAAAATGAGCTTCTCTGCAGGAAGGGGTCCGTCTGGGGAATGCTGTGCTCAGTGTGCTGGTAGGGACTCCTCCACAGCCTCCTCACTTTGCCATCAGAAACTGCTTACTGGCAGTCAGCCTCCATTTCTCCCAGTTCAAACCCATTTCTTCCAGTATCAGTATTGCATTGTAACTGAGCTAACTGCCAAGCACTTCAGTGCCCTCTATTTGAGGAGTAAAGTAAGCAGCCTGCTTCCCAGCAGCCTGTGTTTCCTGCAGCAACCACAAATGTGGCTGAGAACTAGATTGATCTATTAATTACTGTTTCAGTTATAGTCGTGCTTAGCGAATCTAGCCAGGGATCAAACCTCAACATCAGGGGGAGATGCCAGTGAGAAGACAACAACCAGACACGTGTCCTTGTGGGGCAACCCAAAACCAACATACACATGAAGGACACAGGATTGGGAGACACTGATGAGCATCACACAAACAAGGCTTTGGAGGGATGTCCACGAAAAGCTCTATATTCCCATGACAATTGGGTTTGCTCCCATAAAATGGGAGCCAATATGTTGATGAGCCACGCATCCTTAGCACTGGGTTGGTGCCTTAAACAAGGATAACTACCCTACGTTTGATGAGGCAGATTTGGGTTTAGGACTCAGATGAGCTCTCTCATTTCCCTTCTTCGTCCTCTATTGGGCACTACACTGCACAAGGCAAGTGGGCTTTCTCCCTGTGATCATGTACAGCACCAAGCACAAAACCCTGCTATGCTGGAAGAGTCGAGAGAGCCCTGGGCTTGCTAGGCAGATAGAGCTGCATCTCAAACCTCTTTCTCTTGGGTGCTTTGTCTTCCTTTTGAAACTCAGAGCTCTTCAGCTGCAGCAGAGAGAAACCATAAGGGACAATCAGAAAGGTTAATAAAAAGTTGAAAATGTTCTTAAATGACAGCCCTGGCTTGAAACGTGAGCCTTGTGTTTGTTTCGCTTTGTAGCTTGACTTGAATATCCCTGTTAATTTTTTGGATATTGCTGTAGTGTACAGAAGAATTGCTGATGACACATTTTCCTAACACACGCATTACACAAAAGGAGATTATATTTTAGCCTCTTTCAGAGACTATAAAATCAGATTCCTCCTAATGAAACAGCAAATAAAAAGGGGTTTCCCTTTTCTTTCTCAATCTCTTGGCATTTTTCCTCCTGTGGTTTTATTCTTCTCCTCCCCCCTCCTCTTTTCTTACGTTATCTGTGTTTCTTGCTCATTTCAACTTGATGACATGTTGCTGGGACAACTAAGTCTCGTAACCTTCTTAACTTTGCCATTGTTACAGCCTGGAGTGTATTTAAGAGGAGTATTTTAATTTCTTTTCGAATGCACAGCGCCTGCCCCGTAGAAAGATATTAGAAATGGAAACGGGGGGGGGAGGCTTTTCTTCTACAAATGTATGCTATTCAAATCACCTCTTTTTTTATTTCCTTTAAACCCATCATTTGTATGCTGTAGGTCGCTACTTTAAAACCCGGCTCGCTGTTGCTGAAAGGATCACCCGTATAATGATGTCATCCATATTCAGCTGAAATCTCAGCTCCGCTGAAGCCCAGCGCTTCCCTCCTCTTCCCCTGGAAGCCCAGCTGCAAGCTCCCAGCTGGTCCACACGCACCCAAAATTTCCGTGTGGGAATGAGCGGACTCAGGTAGGGATCACGAAGAAGGGATCGTGCATCAGATGCATGGAAAGGCACCGTGGTACATAGTTCATAGCGGAGCAAGCAATAAAAAACCCTGGTTTGGAGGCACCTCTTCTCTGCTTGTGATGGAAGGTCCTTCCTTGGGGTCACCACACAAGGGAGAAATGCTTTCTCTCTCTGCGACCGAAGGATTGGGTCTGACCTGTCTTTCCCAGCCCTCACAGCCGAGGAGAGCCAGGTTTTACAGCACGGTGGGATATCCCACTGTTGCAAGCTAGGTGCCTCCATGCCCACTCCAGTATGACTCTATTAAAAACTTAATTGTACACATGTTGCGCACCCAGCCTCTTCGGTGTCAGCTTGATGTCTCCCTGACACACTTATTGTACCTGTATCAATGCTCTTTTAACAACTAATTGATCTTTTATTAACATATAATAACTTACTTATTAAATATAAATTAAAGACTTAATTGAGACACTTAATCTAGACTGGCTCAGTATATCACCCTCATAAGCATAATGTATAATTTAATTAATTGACAGAGCTGATAATAGCATGTCATCTGTCACCATTTCTCCTGACCTGGGAGCTGGTTGCAGCCCCAGGGTTTAGCCACGAGTGAAAACCCCATACTGGTACTCTGGGGTTTGGGTTTTGCTGTTCAATACGCCAGGCACAGACATCTGCAACCTGATCCTCACCGCTACCAAAATGCACTTAGGATCGCAAACGTTAACATTTTATCTTCTTAGAAGGAGAAGGCTGAATGTGCACCAGGTGCCGACAGGGAAGGACCAGCTCAGCCCCTACTGAGCCTCTTGGTGTAGGACAGCCACCATACCCTTGCGCTGCCTTTCCCCTCCCTCTAAGCAGACACCTGGGGTGGGGGGGGGCAGCTGCCCCAAAAGTGAGGTGCAGACAGCATACTTCAAGTGGAGAGATGGCTGGTACCCTGCATTCCTGGGCACACAAGGGGACAACAGGGCAGGGTTTTATTTCCGCACTGGGCAATATTCCTTCTGCTCCAGCTAAGATTTGGGCCCATGCACCATTTTTCACAGGCAGGCACATATATTCCACACCCCTCCACCCCCACCGCCGTCTCCCAGCAATAGAGAATTTCATTTTAAAAACTGAAAGATTTAATTTAAAAATACAAAATGGCAAAGGGAGGGTTTTTAAATAAAAAAATAAAGGTAAAGAGATGATGGTTGGAACAAAATGTTCTAGAAGAAAGCTGTTCCCTTGGGGTTTCTTTTCTTTAAGCTTTGCATATTACAATTTGAAATTTTTGTAAAGAGATCCCCATTTTATATTCACACTGGTAGCCTGAATTTAAATATCTCTCTCACCTGAGATTAATACAGGCTTCACCCTGAATTACTTCTCAGCTCTGAAGTACAGCTCTGGAGAGCTCAACTCTCCACAAATTCACTTCTCTTTTAGAGGCATAAAAGCTTATGAAATATATGAAATATTAAAATAGCATGTGTGCTGGGGCAGGGAAGGGGGAAGGGAAGGCTGGGTCAGTGAGGTGGGGCTCCTTTGATATGAAAACACACTTTTCCTCAAATGAAACCAAGGATCTGTTAGCACAGGACAAGAGAACCACTTAAACACTAAAAGAAAGGATTTCAGCCCAAAAGATGATGATATTTATTTATTTATTTATTTATAATTGTTAAGCCCTGCAAAGGGAGCAGGATGCAATCCATGTCTTGTGCAACAGAAAACATTTCCATAAAGCACTAGAAAAGATTAAGTTTCTCTGGAACAAAACAAAGTATTCCCTGCAAATGAGGTTATAAACGATGTTGTAAACACCAGCTCCTTATTATTCTACTTGACGGGAAAAAACACTTTGTTTTAGATGCTGAGGACCCATTAGCTAATTGCCATAGAAATCCAGCATTTGGTATAATGATTTAACCCTTATGGAGCTGCCAGGCTGGTGCAAGAGGGCAGCAGGTGCAGGAGAGATGCTGGTGCAACAGCAGAGTGGGCAGCAAGGAACCTGGGGCGCTTGCGTGGACCACCATAACCCAGGGTTACTGCATCCCACTCCTTAGCAGAGGGAATCCTTCAAATGTATGGCTTCATTAGAAACACTTCTCAGGGGATCATCAGCACATAAAACCACACCAATTTCCTCCCTCTTAGCCTCTGTAGTCTCTAGGTCTTGCAGAACACCCGGTGCAGCTGTAGCCCCCAAAAACACCTTAGTCCACAAGCACTTCTGGGTAAAACCCAGAAGGGATGCAGTGGTGCACACAGTGGGTAGCAGACAGGCAGCCCACTGCTGCACATCTGCAGTGAGCATCAAGCCCAGGAAACAGGCGGCCCATCTCCATCCTGGGACATGTCCAGCGCAGGGCAACTAAGATGATTAAGGGAGTGGAGCATCTCCCTTATGAGGAAAGACTGAGGGATCGGGGTCTCTACAGTTTGGAGAAGAGGAGATTGAGGGGTGACCTTATTAGTGTATATAAATATATAAAGGGGGAGTGTCACGAGGATGGAGCCAGGCTCTTCTCAGTGGCAAACAATGATAGGACAAGGGGAAATGGGTACAAACTGGAACACAAGAGGTTCCACTTAAACTTGAGAAGAAACTTCTTCTCAGGGAGGGTGACAGAACACTGGAACAGGCTGCCCAGGGAGGTTGTGGAGTCTCCTTCTCTGGAGACATTCAAAACCCGCCTGGACACGTTCCTGTGTAAACTTATCTAGGTGTTCCTGCTCCGGCAGGGGGATTGGACTAGATGATCTTTTGAGGTCCCTTCCAATCTCTAGCATATTGTGATACTGTGACATGCCACACGCTCCTGGACGTTCCCAAGGCACATGTCACAGCTACTGCTGTCAACTGGACAGGCATATGTTGGGACGTGTTGTGATGCCAACATAAGGCTCAGTCATGGTGCTTTCTCTTTGCAGCAGCCTTTTCCCATTTGTATACTATGGAATGTATGCTGTTTGCTTGGAAAGGTGCTCACTGCTGCAACACAAGGAGTTGTGTGCAGCTGCTCCATTCTGCTGCCTGCAATAAATGTCTTCGCTAGCACTGCTAGTCTGAATTGAATATAGTTTATTTCATTTTAAAAGTCTTCTTTTTTTCTTTTTTTTTTTTTTTTTCATTTCAGGAAAATGAATGTTAGAGCCAGATAAGAAACTATAGTCTGCTTTCAAGAAGGTTACAAGAAAACTGCATCTTGCATTACTAATCCTTTATCTTTCATGTTAACAAAAAGATTAGTGACATATTTTTGAATGAAAGAAAATAAAATAGCAGACACATCTAAAGAACTGTGTAACTTTCATGCAACACACAAATCGGTTGTTAAACGTGGAAAAAAAAAGGAGGAGAATGAAGGGAAAATTCATAATACATTTTCCTTTGTAAAGTGAGCAAACCAACTTTCTATAATAAGAGAAACTAGTAGAGGACTAGAAGATGCTTCTTTCATAAATGGAGAATGATGTTATTTTTACCAGAGGCTGAATTCCAATGGCAGAGGAGGAAATCTCCCTTGCCCGAGTTTTGCATGGGAGGGCTCAGGAGGTTCTAGCCCCAGGGCAGCCACCCTGCTCCCATAGGGGCTGAGGAGCTACATTCCCCAACCCCTTCCGCCAGCCTCAGCTTCAATAAAGCTGTTGGTCTGCCAAAGGTGAGATGCACGGTGAACATGTCCCATCTTTGGGATACAGAGTTGTCATATAGGACCCGGACAGTGCCTCCCTCCATGGTGCATTGTTCCGTCCCCCCTGCACCACATCATAGAATTAGCTAGGCTGGAAAAGACCTGTAAGATCATCAAGTCCAACCTTTACCCCAGAAATCCACGGGGGATGAGCTTTTCTAGTGCTTTTCTCCCCATACCTCCATGGAAATGCTAGTCCCGATCAGCCCTGCTTTTCCAGGAGAAAATATCCCCCTGCCTTGGCACACAGTGGTTCATTAGGAAACCCATAATTGAATTCCCTGACCATTCAGTTCTAAAACCCTTTTGATCGAGAATTAGTTAATTACACTGGGCCCAGTATATTCCTTGTCACAAATTTTGCCCATGTCCCCCAGATATATGATTGCAGGCTCCGCTCGCATTGTGTCCTTTGAAATGCGTTTATGAGCCTTTGAAGCTCTCCCCCCTTAATAACGCATTGTTCGTTAATAAGTTGCCTGTAACATTTCCCCATTAGGAAATAGCTGCCTGCGACTCACTTTGGCTTCAATGAGTAATAATAATCCAAATGTAATTGATAATGTCAGAGAATAAATGGGGAGAGGCACTACCTGGAGAATTGGCTGGAGCAAGGTGGATGGAAAGAGCGGCCCCTGCCTCCCTCCCGCTGCCGACCTTCCCATGCTCGCCCTGCCAGAAATCCATTTGACTTTGAGACAGGGGCTGGATCAAAACTCCCGGCGGCAGATAAGAGCCAGGGAGATCACAGGTAGGGAGCCCTGGCGCGGGCAGCCGTCTCTGCCTCCAGCCAGGGGAGCGGGAGGAGCTCACCGGGCTTCTGGGGAAGGTGAGAGGAGATAAGGAGCATCCGGAAGAAAAGGCAGATGGGGAGATAACGAACATGATGGAGAGATTGTGCCTTGCTTGACTCAGCAAGGAGGGGTTTAATAAGGCAGATCAGGGGGCTCTGCAGAGCAAAGGTGGTGGAGCCCCTTCGTCCTTCTGCTTTGGGGCTGGAGCCTGTTGTGCCTTCTCCAAGTAGCAGCAGCACAACAAAAGAACTCCCAAAAAAACCCTTCTTTTTCCCTAAGGCTTTGCCCCTAGCCCTACATTTCAGCAGTAGTGCCGTGGTGTAGGGCTTTGCCCAAATATCCCCAGCTACTTGCTGGGGTGTCTTGCCCCTCTGAACACCGTACATCCATGCAGGATGATGCTCCCTAGCACACACAGCTCTCTGCGTGTCCACATGGATCTCACCCTTCCTTTTCTAATAATTGCTTTATATTTTCCAAAAATAAAAAAGACCAGGCCTCATCCTTGCACCTAGGTGGGAATACTGCCAGAAAAGATTTCCTTCTGGTGTTTGTGCAGATGTCTTGTCCTGGCTGGGAGGACATCTGTGGGATCACACTCCTGACACAGAAAGCTTTCCTTGCTTACCCTTGTAATTCCAAGCGGTTTGGGACAATAAAAAATGGGCAGAAAGGGACACTGCAGGCAGAGGTCAGTGCCTAAAATCTCCAGACACATATGGCTGTGGTAGAATTTGATGTCTACATCAAGAGACCAGAGCATCCAGAAAGAGACACAGAAACTGAGCTCAGCTTAGTCACACAGACTGACCAGGTAGAATATAATCAGTGTTAGGAAAGAAGCTGTGGCTGCCCCATCCCTGGCAGTGTTCAGGCTCAGGCTGGACAGGGCTTGGAGCAACCTGGTCTAGTGGAAGGTGTCACTGCCCATAGCAGTGGGGTTGGAACTGGATGAGGTTTAAGGTCCACTCCAACACAAACCAGTCTGTGATTCTATCGTAGAATCATAGCTTTTCCTTCCAGCACCATTCACTGGGGATGCTCAGCCATGCCTATCCTGGCAGCACGTCTCACATAAAAACTGACCTAAAATCAAAAAAAGTTTAAACAAAAGGTTAAATATCTTTCTTCTCCATCCAAACACAAAGTAGTTACTTCTGGACTTAAGGAAAGAATTGTTTTGCTTTAACTCCTACCAAAATATCTTTGAATTGCTCTTTTGCTGTGACCTCATTCTCAAGCACCCCTCAAAAGCGGCCCCCACTGCACATCACTGTCTGCACATCCCTCTGCCTGTACATCCCTCTTCTCGCGAAAACTGCTCCTCCTGCACATCACTTGGAAGGGCTCGTCTCTTCTATTTGCTTCTATTGCCCTCTGCTGGGCACTGTCAAAGGGAAGGCTGATGCCCTGGGCAGTGCTTTCTCCTCGCCTCCCTTTGCAGTTTTGGGGGAGCTGCAGAGCCCCAGGTTGGTGTGACAGAGCTTCCCCATGAACCCTTATCACTACTCGCATGTCCCAGAGAGGCCCACAGATGTGGGACATGGCCAACCCAGTGGATGGCCAGCACATCTGGCCAAGAGGTCACCCATGCCAGTGAGCAGAAACCAGAGGGGTCTGCAGAACAGGCATATGCCATGTGTGACACGTGTGAAATACAGAGCAGTTTGGCTCGGCTATTGCACCTGGCTGTGCACAGCTTGAAAGCTCTGCACATCCAAATCTGGGCCAGGCTTTACCCCAAAGCTCAAAGCAGAATGGACAGAGAGAGGCAGTCTTGAGTATCACTTCCTGAAACCTTTTGCTCTGTGCAACCTTTGCATTTCAGCTGCTGTGAGCAGGGGATGTCTATGATGGTTCACACGTTAAACAGAGGCAAAGAGGTTGTCTGGAAGGACCACACTGGCAAAACTAGTGTATGTGCTGCAACCGGTATTGAAGACCTTCAGAGACCACCCAGGTATTGGCAGCTGAGAAAAGGAACAAATTGGTGATATTCAGAGGAATATTCTTCATTTCCAAGCATATCATTTCTGCCCTTTGGCGAAAAGCTCCCCCCTCCCCACCCAGCGTTTTAGAAACTTTTGCATTTCATCAGGCTGAATTCAAGGTGGAAAAAAAGGAGGGAAGAAAGTGGGGACCGTTTTCCTTCAAGAACTGGATGGATTTCAGCAGCAGAGAGGTGCTGCAGGGACAGATTGAGGCTCTCCCTTGTGGTGCAGGGAACAGTATGGGGCTGTACCCAGAGCTGGAGGGATGGGTCTGGGAGCTGGAGAAAGACTTCATACACGGCACCCTGGGGTCTAGCTTCGAGGGGGGCGGTCTTTCCTCCTTCTAAGAGGTACCACCTCCCACCATTCACCAATCCTTCCATCTTCCCCTTCCCAGCAGCTGGAGAAAAAGTGTCAAAGAGCAACACAGCGAGAAAAACAGGTAAAATTAGCAGCGAGTCTTTGGGCACCAAGGGGCTGGAAATTATAGAATAGTTGAGGTTGGAAGGAGCCTTCAAAGCTCACCTAGTCCAGCCCCCCTTCTATGAGCAGGGACATCTTCATCTAAATCAGGTTGCTCAGAACTACATCCAGTCTGGCCTTGAGTGTCTCCAGGGATGTGCATCCAACCCTTCTCTGACAACCTGTGCCAGTGTTTTACCACTCTCATTGCAATGAAGGTATCTTCAAGATTTCACAGCCAGCACCTATCAGGCTGAGGAGGGCAGTTCTCCACTTCCAGAAATCCTCACACAGCCACCAGATTACGGATGACAGAGGAGAGGAACGCCTCATACCAATTAATTCCCAAATTGTAATTAACATGTGGGCCAGCTCGGTGTGATCCCTAGCTGCTAATGAAGCATAGCACTGCTTTAATTCCTGCTATGCCGCACCATCTTCTTATTAAATCCAGGAGTAGTTTCCATCATATTTCCCTTAAAGGGAAAAAGGGGAAGAGAGAGAAATGGAGCAGGATTTGTCTCAATGAAATATGATAGATTAGCGTTTGTTGGATAAAGAAAGTAGGAATGGGGGGAGGGCAAGAGATGTGAAATTTTGTAGGTGCATATGAGCATCAGTATATTCTCTCTCGCAGTGACCTCCTTACACCCCATCCATCAGCCTGGGGTTGGCTTATTCTAACTAGCAGAGTCTTTTCTCGTGTCTAACAGGCCCATCAGACACAATCTGCATGCCAATTACTGGAGCAGACCCCCTGATACTGAGGAATGGAAATTAGCTGTCAAGCAAGAAACGGCATCAGCAGGCTGGGTTTGGATTGCCTGTGCTCCCCGCTCATATCCATATGCAGTCTGCTCCGTGTGCAGCCCTGACGAGGGAGCCCCCGAAGGAAAAAGTAATCTAGAATAATAATAAAATAAGAAAAAATAATAATAATGAAAACCCCACCACCAAACTAGCATATTTTATTGTTATTCGTGTTGGTTGCCAGCATCCAGGGCACAATGCAAAATTCACCAGAGGGCAAGAGCCCAACAGAGGAGAAAGGAGGGGGGAAAAGAGTTGGGATAATTGTGTTTTCACAGTGGGTAGATCAAGTGAGGTAATGGAAGGACGCAGGGAGGAAATGTTGGTGTAAGGGCTCTGGGGTGGGTGTACACCAGCAGCCACGGGCTGCAGCCCCAGCACCCGCTGCAGGTGGGGACAAAGCCCACCACAGGATGGGGAAGCACAGCATCCAGGCAGACATACCCCAAAATCAGGTTGGAAATGCACTGGCCAGAACATGCCTACCTGCAGAAGATTTTCCTTCCCAAATAGGGGTGGCAACAGGCTCCCCATAGAAATTGGTGGCCAAGGCCATGCTCAAGCTGGTGCTTTGCATGGGCAGGAGCCAGCAGATCTTGGAGAGCTGTGCCAGGAGCCAGGGGAAAAAGGGGAGCTGGAGCTGATGCTGGTAGGGCTGTTTGGTCCTGGAGAAATAATGCACCGAGGCACAACTGTAATGACAAATCACCTGCATCCTGCTGAACTGTGATGGAGAGATGATAGAGGAGAAAGGCAAGGTGGGACAGAAGCTGGTCACGAGGATGCATCACCCCTTGCAGCAAAGGGCTGAAACAGGGCAGGGGCTAAAGCTGGAGCGTGAACTGCAGGGTCACAGCAGGGGGAGGAAGGCAACTTCCTGCAGCCCACCTTTGTGCTGGGGGAAGCCCCTCTCGGCAGCCTCTTCCCATTCCCTGACTGCAGCTGCATTCTCAGGGGTTGCGGCACCACAACTTGACAAGCATCACTTAACCTGCTTCCCTGCTCCATAATAACCTCATACATCAACCGCAAAGAGATCGCAGAGCACGGCTAGAAAGGCTCTACTTCTATGCCCAGCGTCATTATCCCAAGGTCCCTTGGTTTGATATGCAAACAGGCTGCAGGTCCCCAGGGTACCCAGGAGGAGAGTGCCCTACACAGCAGATATCAGTTATTCCTGCCCACAGCATGGACCAGCCTGACATTTAACAACAAATGGGTAAATTCATGCTCCAGCTGGCAGCAAACTGGCCTGACTGTGAGCTCTCTGCATGTCTCAAGTGCCCAGGGACCAATTCTCACACTTACAGATGATTCATCAGCAACCCCCCATCCCAGGGCAGCTTTCAGTGGCACTCACTTTATCGATCCCCTCACAGCCTCTTCTTCCTCTTCCAGCTCCCCATCTTGATGCAGCACTTTACCCCCTTTTAAGCAGCTGGATCTCTTGTCTCACACCTATGAGGGGCATCCTGTACCTGACACTCTGGCTTGCTTCCTGAGGATCTGGATGCTGCACCTGGCCCAGCATCCCCCATCGAGACTGCAGCCATCTCCCTTCTTCCCACTCTGGGATCCCTCCCTCTCACACCTCCACTTTCCCTAGAGTCCCATTGCTCCATGCTCATGAGAGGAACATGCTTCTCCAGCAACAGGAAATCTGCTGCCTGCTCAGCTTCCCTGGGAAGGTCTCATTGCATGTGGCATGGATGCAAATCTCATCCCTTCTCCCCAGCCATCAGCAGCCCCTTCTCCCAAGCCACCACAGAGCAGCAGAGCAGCAAGCAGGGACTCCACAGGATAATGACAGGCTGAAACTGCCACAGCCAGCACCAAAACCTGAAGTGGTCCAACTGCTTCACTGGACTGAACAAATGCTGGAGCCCAAGCTCCAGCTTTGGGATTGTTTTTCCTTAGGGAGGAGCAGTGGGATGAAGGGGATGGGGCCAGACTGGAGGAAAGAGATGACAGCATAGACAGTTGTGCTTTGCTTAGAGAAGGCTCAGCCCCATGCCACCTCCTCTGAGGCAGGATAACTCACACACAGACCAGGCCAGGCTGAGCTGAACAACTTAGTTGGTTTATTGAGTCAATGGGCTCCTCACTGGGCGATGCTGCGGAAGGACTGGACGGCGGGGCCAGCGGCTCCCCAGTCCACAGGCTTGCGGTACTCCCCCTTGGGCAGCAGGTACTGCCTGCCCCGGTAGTTGGGATGCTCATAGAAAACCCAGACGCCCTCCAGCACTCTGCAGGCGTGGATCTCGCGCATGTGCCACTCCTCCATGACTGAAGGGCAGTCTTCAGTGGTTTCAAACATCTGCCCACCAAAGTCTCCCTTCTCAAATACCTGGATGTGGCCCCGGCCTCCACTTGGCTAGAGGAAAAGGAGAGAAAATAGCAGAGAGCTGGAGAGGGGCACCCCTATATCTCTGACAGATGACAGAACCTTGCTCCAGCAGATGAGAGCAGAGCTGAGGCATGATTAGACTCAGACCAGATACAAAGCACCTCCCCGCACACCAGGACAGGGCTAAACAGCCCCCCAAAAGCAGAGTGGGGAGGCAGTCGGGATAACTCTTGCGTGGGCATCATGTGCAAAGACACAAAAGCACCGAGCAGAGCAGTTTCAGCTCAAACCCCCACCACAGCCCCACTTCGGCAGGGAGGAAGGCTGCAGGGAGGGATAAGGCCAAGTCAGCAAGCGCTAGGCTCTCCACCCCAGGCAGCCTGCCTATCCTGCTGCTGGTCTGACCCTTCAGCCACTCCACGTGAGCATCAAGAGAGCCAGACCCCCTGCACTCCCCGCTCCTCCAGGCAAGGAGGAGTTTAATGAGCTGGTGACCCCGGCTGGGTTGTATTACAGGCGAACACAGCGTGGGTATTTTCCACTGTGATTTGAAGCGTTGCGTTGCCTGAAGGCACTGCAGGTTTAATCTTCAGCTGCCTGGACACCGCCTATCCCCCACTTCCCCCCATCCACCCAAGCCTGCTCTCATTGCCAGCCCCAGCAGAGCTCTGCAGGGTCTCCTCACTGCCATTGGGATGCTCTGACTCAACACCTGCAAGCAGCAGGTACTCATGCACCGCTCCCAGGCTCAGGAGGGCAAGCCTGGCACCAGCTGGACATGCAGGGTAAGGCCTCTGCATTTCATCCTGATGGGTGTTTTGGTTCCATCTTTTATTGCCAGACCTGTGTTCTGAACTGCCTGGAAACTTTTCCTGCCCTGTGCAAAGGGATTTAGACCTAACTCAAACCCAGAAAAGACTTCAGACATAAAAGCAAAACCCCTCAGCTGCGAGACCTGCTCCATGCTGACTTGCTGCTCAAGACACCAATGCACAGATCACCAATGTCTGCCCTGCTGCTGGCAAAACCACAGCAGCAGCACTCAACAGTCTCAACCCCAATTTATGCTCCATCTACCCTCCCATCCCTGCCAGTTTTAAAGTGTGTTTCTCTCTATAGGCTTCCCAAAGGAATAATTCCCTCTGTTCCTTTCTCCCGGCCAGTGCCTCCACAGTGCCTCCACTGCCACACTGTGGGATGGATAAACCCCCATTTATCCCATCTCCTGCAAGTGGAAGGACATGTGCTGCCAGAGGCTGCAGAAGCATCTTCCCATCTCCAGTTAGGAGGGGATGAGCACAGTTACTGCAGCAGGGAGATATGCATTGCCCTGTGCTCTCCTAATACCAGGTGACACAGGGCTGCTCCAAGCATGCCTATGGAGCACTTCAGGCACTCCCAGTCCTGGTCACTCCAGGACTGCTACTGGGCCCATTGTCCCCATGCCCAGAGGGGCTTCCTGATACAGAGAGTTGGTTCCCTGTATTAGAAGGGAACCCTGGGTTGCTGCAGAGGCAAATAAACTGCCCCTCATTCCAAGTGCTCCTGCAAATTCTGCATCACACTGTTACAAGCCTTGCATCCATCATCTTTCTTCGGGAAGAAAGCAAGAGGCAAACCTTGGAGTGACCTGCCTGGACACTGAAGTCCCTAGAGGAACACACAGATAAAACTATGCTGCTGTTCCTATGGAAACTCACCTACAGAGCACTCCAAGGCATCATTTTTTTCCCACTGTAGCCAAGTGGGAAAACACCTTGCTACTCCCAGAGAAGGACTGCAGGAACAAGCCCCCTGTAGCCATCCTCCCCAGGGGAGCACCCACAAACACGCTGAAACCTTTTAATTATAGGTGTGCAAATTAAGATGTCCCTTGAGAAGAAGTCACACTTACTATCTGAATGGCTTTGCAGGAGCCAAGGCGGTCATTCAGGCCCATCCAGTGCTGGTAATGAGGATACTCCCCTTGTGTCAGAACATACATGTTCCCAGAAAAGTTGGGCCTCTCATAGGCCACCCAGGCACCTCCATCCACACGGATGGAGTTGCAGCGGCTCAGGTAGGTGTGAAAATCAGGGCAGTCACCATCACACTCATAGCTACGGCCTAGGAAATTCTTGTCTTCATAGAAGGTGACCTGAAACACAAGCAGAGGAAGGAAGGCAGGGAGGTTCCTTGTCCCCCAGCACATCCTTGCAGCCATATTCTAGCCACATCATGACATGAAATGTCTGAAAACAAAGCCCTCAAGATGTTAAAAGTTCTTGGAGCCCAAGCATTGAGCAGGATGAACTCCATCCCAGCTAACCCTGGCAGCAGATTCACCAGTGTGGTCCCAATGACTCCAGTCTGCCACCAATGTCTTACCTTTCCCAGCACCTAATTCTGTCCCAGTCCCACCCAAAATTCCCTTGGTGAAGCCCCAAACAGCATCAAAACACTGTTAATACATTTCAATCCCACCTTGTCTCAATCAGTAGTTACTAAATTATGGCCAAGGGAGCCAAGTAGCCAATGGACTATGTAACCTGTCCCCATGTCTCTCCCTCCTGAGTAAGCTCTTGCCATCTTCAGTGTGATGGAGAGTTGGGAGATCACTATCATCTTTCCATGAAATGAGTAAAAGTTGTAAAAGGTGTGCACTAAAACGTCCAGCCCCTCTGTGCCCATGCTAACTATGCTGCTCAGCCCTTGCCAGCCACAGCCCTGCTGTTGCTTTACGGATCCTGCTTCTGGATCTTTGTCCCTAGAGGTGTCCTCTGAAAAATCTGATAGCATGAGCCCAGAGGCAACACTGAAAGCCCTGCTCATGGAGACTTGGCAGCCACTCATTGCCAGTAATCCTCTTCTTGAAGCCAATGGTGAAGGAAGCTACAGCATCTTCCCCTCTTCAACCTCATTCCCCAAGCTCTGCAGTCCCACCGCTGTTCATGCAGTGAGGGTCCAGCAGGGTCGATGATGAACTCTGCCCAACATCTGTAAGACCACAGGTCTGGTCTCCATGCAGGCAGCACTCTGCCTGGGCAGAGGGATGCCTCCTCCAGTAGTTGGCAGTGGGAAAGGAATGGGTCTCCTTCACCTCTGGTCCTGGTTCTGCATAAGCTGAGTTGATTTTGTGGCTGACATCCAGCAGAACCAGCTCCTATCACAGCAACTGTGCAAGAAGTTGATTAAGTTGGTCTTTAGTTTTGTAACAGAAAAGCTCCTTTGATGTTTCTTCTCCACCTAGCCTGACACAATATTGAACTTCATTGTTTCCCTGTACTTATAAAGCCACAAAGTGAAAAAAATCCAAGAGAACATTAAGGGTATGACCATTCCCACAACACAGTGACCAAACAAGTGTTGTTTGTTTTATTCCTAAACCATTTATAGGAAGACTTAAGGACAGGGCTCCTGTCCACCCATTCTCCACCACAGCCCTTTGCACACACACGTCAGTTCATTCAGACCCTCACACTCGGCACTTCTCAGTTTTTCCCCAGCGACTCAGGCTCAAGCAGACCCGACTGACATTCCTCACCCGCAGCATAATGACAGGTAAATTACAGATTTGAATTCCAGATTCATCATTCGTTTCACTTGCATCTTCCTCCAACACAAATCACCTTCCTTCAGCAAAGCCATCAAGTTTCTCTGCTTACAGTGCTAACCTGTTAACCACCCACTGCCCAAACTTGATTTTTGGGGGCTTACTTGGCAGATAACAGATTTGCCATAACACATCTTCCTCACAGGACTATAAAACTCTTACTCCTTTGGTCACCTCATAGCAGTTACCGTATTTCTTCCCAACAGCAGCTCTGTTAGAAAAAAAGCTCATAAACAATAACTACCCTCTAAGTAAGCAGCATGGAGGCAGCAACTCCCTTTCTAGGGCAGACTGCTTGCTCAGGTTGTGAGAAAGAGTGGTTAATTATCTCCTTTGCCCTCTTCTTCTTCTTGGGACCTGCTAGATAAGAGCATGGCATAGAGAAAAGAGGAGATTCACACTCTTTCACTGACTTAAGTCTCCTTGGACATTTTGTTGCACCACATAATTAATTCCCTGTAGCACACTCAACAGACACATGGCTTTTAGCAGGGGTAAAGACAGTATGTGTTTTGGGTCTCTTCAGCACTTTCTTTATGCACAGATACATAGAGACTGTACCACTGAAATCTGACAACCAGCAGATAAGAAGCAAGCAGCACATCCATCCTCAGTTTGTAAAGACTGCTCATAAACAGCCAAATCACTTTCAGCCAAGATCATAGATGAAAGGACCAAGGAAGCAGAGACTGATCCCAGATCTCCCACAGACATCAGACAATACCTACACACCACTCTGCTTCTAAGCCTTCTGCTACCTCAGGTCTTACAGTCTTGGCACTGTGGAGGAATTTACTGAAGGAATGTCACGAGACAGCAACTCATATAATGGAAAGATGTACATCTGACCACAGCCTCTTAACTGATGTTTAATATTTGACAGGAGGAACTGGGCACTAGCTAAAATTCTTGCCCTCCTTTCCCAGCTGTTTATTCCTGCCTAGTCCCAACCTTGCAACGAGGTCTGTGTGACCAAACAGCTTAGCTCTGCTAACTTCAAGGCTGAAGAACACAGCAATACAGCTGGATCCCCATCTGATACACAGCCTTCCAGCTGAAGCTGAACTTTCTGATGCATCTCCTTCTCCAGTTTAAATTCACCTCTGATTCTACCAAAACAAGGCCAGTTGCATCTCTCTGGGAACACTATTGGTTTCAGTGCTGTGGTCATCATACAGGCATCTTTCCATCACAACACACCTTTTGCTCCACCATGGAAGGGGAATGTGGAGGGTACCTGACACGGACTCAGGTCATCCCAAGGAAGCCTTCCACAAGACTCTGCTCTGCAAACGCAGCTCATCAGGTTTGCTGCTGGCACAGAAGCCTCCACCACTAATGTGCAAGGCATTAGGCCCTGGTGCATCTTTTAAGTATACTCTCATCAGTCACCGTGTTCAACTCCATCCTCTCACAGAGCCATACCTAGAGGAGACAGCCAAGATATGGGAAAAGACTAGCAAGGGCTCTTAGCCACGATAACAAATAGGCTGCAAATAAACTTACCTTGGTTTCAGCTCCGGACATTTTCCGTTCCAGACAAGCTCCCTAGTGCTAGAGGAATGTCAGAAGCTGTTACAAACAGCCAGGATTCGAGGCACCCTTTTTATAATGGGTTTGTTTTAAACGAGACAGCTGCTTTGTCATGAGAATAGGATCCAAAAATTGAGTCAGTAATTCTGAGGCTATAGCCGATTTCCAGAAAAGCAAGCAGGATTATGGAATAAAGGCAGGCTTTGCCATCCTCCCTTTGTTACCATTTGCTGAATCAGAACACCAAAACTCTGCCAAATGCACTAAAAAACATTCAGCCCCCTGCCAAGTCCTAGAGGATGGGGTGCAATTTGGCTGCTCTCTCCCTTTTAAGCATGTTAAACAAGAAGGCATTCTGTCAGCTCCAAAAGGCCCAGTTCTGCTTGTGAGGAGGAAACCCAATATTCATCAGAGGACATCTAGCCACACCCCACCCAAGGGTCAAATAGTAAGGAAAAAAGTCCAAATTTCTGACCATATCTGCTAATGTCACAAATTCAACTCAGAGCTCCTACACCGCTATCTGAGGCTTGAGCAGAAGAGTTTTCCTTTCAGCCCACTGAGGCCCAGTGAGCAGAGGGGTCAGAGATTGCTGGCTTACATACACCCGCCAGCACGATATGAAAAAACACCTCTGCAGCTATTCACTGCACCAGCCCAAAGGCTTAGTGAAACAAAGGGAGATGAATTCGGCACAGCAGCGCCTGCAGCACACAGACCCCATTTCAAATCTGTCAGGACAAGCAGTCTGGCAGTAGCAGCTCTGCATGCCACCCCATGTACATTGCTGCAGCAGCCCAACAGACAGCCTGAAACACGTGTGCTCAGCAGTATCTCATCCTCTCCCTCTTTAGGTGTCTTGAATCACCCAGCGCTGTTGCTTACAGGTCTTACTGCTCAAACACTGTGAGAACACTTCACATATAAATTAAAAAGAACGTAAAATCTGCCTTATGAAGATCAGTGTTCAACCACAATCCAGGTCCTATCGAATGACAACTCAACAGCTGCCTTTGGTCATCCAATGCCTCTGCCTATTTTGCCTTCCTTATTTAGGTGCTCAGCTATAAGCACATCTTCTCAGGACTGGTTCCACCAGCCCCTGAGAATAGTACTCATTCAAGCTGATACTCTTTAAAAGAAATACTAAAGGTAGGAAACAGTATTTGTATCAAAATGTTGCGCTAGGGCAGCCTTCAAAACAATCGATTCCGTGGCTGTTAATAAATTGGCACTTTATTCCCTACTGACCAGTTCACATTTCACAAAGCAGTAAAGATGCTGTGTCCCTCTAACACTCACTGTACAGGTAAAAGTAGGACATACATCAAGCTTATCTAAGAACTCTGTTTTATTGACATTTGTCAAAAACATGCAAACATACAAGGAAGTGAATTCCATAAAATCACACTGCTTAAATGCAATCTCTGTATTTTAAAAAAATCAATCTAAATTTAAATCAATTTAATTAAAAAATCAGTTGAATTTCATTCACAACAAAATCAAACATTTCTTTTTCACATTCACAAAAACAGTGCAGCTGGCTTGTACCATAAAAAGGAGGCATACTTCTCACTCAAGGAGGCACACTTCTTCATCCTCTAGCAACATACTTTCTCAGTTACCAACAGAATAGCTGCATTATTTCTCAATTACCAACAGAATAGCTGCAGCACATTCCTGGGAAAGTGGCAGCAATCAGAAATCCTAAACCAGACAGACAGTCCAATCCACACCAAGGGTGGGTGCCAGATCCACGTCAAGTGTGTTCGGGCAAGACTGCCACAGTCTTAATGAGAACTGTTTTTCCAGAGCTCTGTAACAAAATAAGAGGAGAAAATTTTACTACAGCACCAACATTGAAAAAGTAACTTGGAGAATAAAGAAAAGGTGAAAAAACCCAAACCCAAGCTTCTAATGGTTTTGTTGCCGGTTTGGGACTTTCTAAACAAAGACACGGAGTCTAGCTCAGAAAGGAGACATTGTTTACTCTGCGCACAGTGCTCAGAAGTCTCCACAAATCAAGCACCCCCAGGACCGTAACTTTAAGCTATCTATATATTTTGACAATGTAATCAGTGTCCTTTGGTTGAGAGTTACACAATTAATTAGTATTCCACCCTTTATTTATTGGTTAAAAGTCCCTCTTGCCTCTCATGCTAAACAGGCACTATGGTCAGTGAAGCTAATAGTGTCTTGTAATCAGTGGTGGCTCCTCAGCACAGGAAAGACTGAGCATGGTGCCAGATAAAAAGTGAGAGAGAACTTTTTCCAGGTTAAAGATCCCCCCTCTATTTGCCCTGATGGGCCAATATGCATCCCAAACCAATTCTTAGGAATATAACAATAATCCAAACTCCACATGCTCCAGTCATCACCGTAATCATGCACGGGAATACCTTCAGGTACTTTTTACTCCTCTGATCCGTATCTTTTCTGATACAAGTTGCTCAGGGGGTGAAATCAAAACAGAAATAATAGTAACAATATCTTGTATAGGACATTGTTCAAGAACTCACCACAACCATGGGTTCGCCAGGAGAGTCCCCGGATAATCACACCGGTGTGTGCTGGAGTTCATCTGGCGAATCCCTCTGGCTGCGATGATTTCCCAAGCAAGGTCCAGTCCAAATAGTGTCCCATCTGGGCCACCAAAAACTTGTGGAAAAGCATGATAAAGGCTTGTCTCTGGCTCCTAAACCACTTCTGCTTGGGAAGAAAAAGACACTACAATGTAAGAATTATTTGAGTCTCACTCGGCTCTCTTAAGCAAAAGGTGAGACAGGTAAGTAGATATTAATGCACAGAGCCTCTTTGAAAGGGCAGTTTCAAATCAGGTTGGGGGTTTTTTATATCAGATTAAGTACAATATGCCTGTCTGCCTTTACAGATGCACGCAGCATCTTTGTTTTTCTCCAACAAAGCAAACAGAACACCTGCACAGAACAATGGATGTGCTGAGTACACAGGGAACAGATTCAAATTGAAAAGAGGTTTTGACTACAAAATAAGAACTAAAACCAAACGCAAGGCTATTGGGAGAATAGTCTCTTGAACAGCCTCCTCTTTCTTCTACCTCTGCCTAACCTGTATACACAACCATTGGACAACTCTTGAGAAGAATCAAGAGAAACAGGCGTCTACTCACCCTTCCATTCTTTTTGCTGCACAGGAATGTGATGCTATCCTGCTGCCTGCTGGGAGCCTACTGCAGGAGGGACAAGGCTATCCAGCTGCTGACGGTTCCCTGTCTGAACCAGCCATTCATAGAACTTGGTTTCTACCAGTATCTGGAACCGTTTCCTCTGATCCCTGAAAGCAAAAGATCAGCAGGGAAGTATGCAAAGCTGTCATTTATTTATAGTATTATTATAACTGCACCTTCACTACCAAAACAAGCCTCCCTATGTGTCAGCTGAGAGCTGGACTTGGTTCCTGAACTATCTGTATCAGGAAAAAAAGGTTTTTACCAAGTGAGCACGACTGCAATGAACCCCAAAGGCAGAACTTGGTGGTGGTAGAAACCATGCAAATCTCCCCATCTCACTAGCACAGCAACCCTGCTCCACGGGGCTGCTGAGCAGGAACCCATTCCTAATTTGATGTGCTGATCCCATCCTCTAGTGTGAAAAGCAGCACATAAGCCCTAATCATTTTTGTGCCACTCAGCTTCAGAGAGGCTCAGTGTGCCCAGACCCCTTTTTCAAGTTATAGGCTCTTCTTTATACTATCACTTCCATTTGAGATGTTCCCCAGAAAGCAGGGTTCTACGACAGCAACTAACCTAAATTCCTCCCCAGTGAATGTGAACACAAAGGCAGTCACTGCTTCCTTCCCTTACGGCTTTATTTTCTCCAAGTGCTTTTTATATACCTTGATCTGCTACTGACCCTGAAAGACTTTCTGTCCGATATGCTTAGGAAATGAATAAACAGGATTTTATGCTTTTGCAAGTTGTTCCTCAAGCTGTCTTACTGGTCCTGTCTTACGGGGGTTTTACTTTCAGCCTGGCAGGATTTACATTCTTTTTCTGCCCCACTTTCCTCATTCAGACAACTTCAACTTCTTGAAAGATGTTTTCTTATTCCTAACATTCGCTTTCACCTCCCCGATCAAGCATGGCAGCTTTTTTCTTTCTACAAGTCTGATACCCTGCTTGCTCTAAGCTTCCTAGTTGCCTCCTGAGTTGTTTCCGTGTCTGTAGGAGACAGACATTTTACACCACCAGCTGCCCAGTTTCTTTTCAGGAGGCTTCTAAACTTGCCATAGTTCTCCCCCCTTTTGTGAAATAAGCCACTCCAGTAGAAAGTGCCTTGCTTCCTGTGACTGCTGTAGAAGAGGTTAAATCTAACCATAAAGTCTGAAGTTGTAACTTTCCTCTCTGTTGCCCTTGAAGACTCAGGGCTGAAAGTCCAGAGTCACTTCTGTCATCACTATTGGGTCATCACTGCTCAGCCACCCTGAACCTGCAGCAAAATCGTGACCCAGAATCCTTCCTCTCTCCATCTAGAGCTCTTTCAATCTGCATGCTCCTCCACACTCAGCACGGAGGCACCTGGATTGCAGAGAGGATCAAGAGAAGCAGGGGGAGCTCATCCAAAACAAAGAACCATCAATTGGGCTAGAACTCCTCAGCCTGGTATGATGGGAACTATTGACAGTTTGACCCAAGAGGAGGTTTTCATATTTGGAGTTCCCTACAGGATAAACCCCTCCAAAATCACTGCTTATCAGCACCCAGTTACACACCTGTTACAAGTCATTGACTGAGCACAGAACAGAAAGAAAATCTATACAGCTTAAGTCCAGCTTAGGGAACTAAACTTGTTCTCATCTTTTCAAGTCTTTACAATTGAATACCTGGGTTTCTAACCCCGTTCTGTATTTGCAATGGAAGACAGGTACTTCAGGTTTGCAGTTCACAAAAAAACATAAAAGCAGCTAAACTGAAGTCAGCAGAGATTCTGCAGCCTTGTCCAATCTGGCTGGCTGCAGAAGCAAGCATGCTGACAAAGAAGCAAGAAGAACTTTGTCAGAACTCCACAACAGGTACTGAGAAAGCAAAAGCACATGAGTACATGAGATGCGCTAGGACAGGCCTAGCTACTACAGTAGAAGCTGGGCAGAGGATGTGATGCGATCTGATAGAGGACTTTAAAAGCTACTGTCCATGAGGTGATCTACTGTAATGATTCACATGCACATTCTCAGCTCACCTCAGCAACAGATGGGACAGTAATTTAAAGCTTCAGCCTCCTTGTAATGGTTGGACTAAGACTCAATCAGCTGCAGGCCAATAATTAGTCGAGCTGTTGTTCAGGGTACGCACCTAGATGTCACCCACAGCAGCATGCAACACTGGAAGCAGAACAGAGACAGTACCCAGCGTGAGATCATTTGTAAACTCTTACTACTGCCAGGATGGTTCCCTCATGTCAGCCCTCAGCAGTATCTGGGCATGCTTTTCATTGAGTCTCACATACTGCCATTTGTATTCAGCACTCACTTGGTCAGGCCTGCCTTCCTCACAGTTTTCTGCCATATCTGCACGCTCTGCTCCCGCTGACTCAGTGCCTTCTGATACGCATGGGGAAGCCCACCCGGTGTCTCCGTGGTGTCTCCTTCCATCTCAAAAGGAATCACGAAGGTGTAGAAGTCCGAGGGTGGCAGGAGGCGGAAAACACTCCTGTCACTGCTCTCCTTGCACACCAGCATAGGACTGTCCCAGTAGTTTGGCAGAGTGGCCAAGCCCGCCTGAGCCATGTGGTCTTCAAGCATCGGATAGTGGGTGTGGAAAGGGGCAAAGCTGACTGCTTGGTTCCCCGAGAGGATGAGAGGCTGGGTAGGTGTGAGAGTGTAAAAAGTACAGCCAGCAGTGGAAGAAAGGGACAAACGATGGCAAACCACGATGACCTTGACATTGTCACAGCTGTGGACGTGCACAGATGCCTGCACAGGGCCGAGGACAAAAGTGCTATTTCGGCACTTCTCAATGGTCACAGACCTGCAAAAGAACAAGAGGGAGAGGACACAGTGAGCAGGAAAGAGCAAACCCAGGACTATTTCACTGCTTAGTCCATCTAACAAGAACGTAGCACTTGAACAAACTTGCTGAAAAGACATCTAACTGTGTCCCAGGAGAATAAAAACTCACCGGAGGGGAGAGAGGAGGTAAATGAAGGACTCATTGCAGCGATGAATTCTTACATGAGCCCCTACCAGGGTGTCCGAGCTCTTGGCCAGCGTCTGCTTGTACACTTGACTCATTATCACCATGGGAAACACCTCAGGCACCACACAAGTATTGCAGGCAATCTTTGCTCTCCTGGTTGTTCCTTCAACTGCAAAATAAAGTTCTCCAATGCATTTAATTGTGGGGTTTTTTTAAAGCACAGAAAGGCTACACAAGATTCCTACAGAGAGACAGACATGATGGCTCACTGTCCACATCACCCAGCAATCCCTCAAAAAAATAATCAGCCCTAAACTTGCAGGATAGTACCATCAAACTCCACACTTCATGCACCAGTCACACCATTCACTGATGCCTACCAGGCAGCTCAGCAGCACAAAGCAGTCTGAAGCTCCAGAAGTCAGGGCACATTGAAAAATCAAAACCATTTCAAGATTATCGAGGGGTGGCAAATGCCTCCCACAAGGTACAGGCAGCCCTGACCTGGATATCTCCAATTCCAGAAGTCTTTTCCCAAACACAAGACTTTGCTTGGCAGGAAGATCCTTATGGCAAGTTTTACGTTGAAAGCAGGAACTGTATAGAATCATAGAATAGTTAAGGTTGGAAAGGACCTTAAGATCATCAAGTTCCAACCCCCCTGCCATGTGCAGGGACAACTCACACTAAACCGTATCACCCAAGGCCTTGTCCAACCTGGCCTTGAATGCTGCCAGGGATGGAGCATTCACAACCTCCCTGGGCAACCTATTCCAGTGCATCACCACCCTAACAGGAAAGAATTTCCTCCTTATATCCAATCTAAACTTCCCCTGTTTTAAGTTTTAACCCATTACCCCTTGTCCTATTACTACAGTCCCTAAGGAAGAGTCCCTCACCAGCATCCCTACAGGCCCCCTTCAGATACTGGAAGGCTGCTATGAGGTCTCCACGCAGCCTTCTCTTCTCCAGGCTGAACAGCCCCAACTTTCTCAGCCTATCTTCATAGGGGAGGTGCTCCAGTCCCCTGATCATTCTCGTGGCCCTCCCCTGGACTTGTTCCAACAGTTCCATGTCCTTTTTATGCTGAGGACACCAGAGCTGCACACAGTACTCCAAGTGAGGTCTCACGAGAGCTAAGGGCAGGATCACCTCCTTTGACCTGGTGGTCACACTCCTTTTGATGCAGCCCAGGATACGGTTGGCTTTCTGGGCTGCAAGTGCACACTGAAGCCAGCTCATGTTCATTTTCTCATCGACCAGCACCCCCAAGTCCTTCTCCTTAGGGCTGCTCTGAATCTCTTCTTTGCCCAACCTGTAGCTGTGCCTGGGATTGCTCCAACCCAGGTGCAGGACCCTGCACTTGGCATGGTTAAACTTCATGAGGTTGGCATCAGCCCACCTCACAAGCATGTCAAGGTCCCTCTGGATGGCAATCCTTCCCTCCAGCATATCAACCAAACCACACAGCTTGGTGTCATCAGCAAACTTGCTGAGGGTGCACTCAATCCCACTGTCCATGTCAGCGACCAAGATGTTGAACAAGACAGGTCCCAACACCGATCCCTGAGGGACACCACGCGTATGTTTTAAGACAGTGAAATGCTCCCTCTACAGTACAATCCTTGAGCAACCTCACTGCCCTACCTAACACATGTCACTCTTACAATTGTGGAGTCAGAGAAACAAAACATTCATCTGAATTTTTCCTTCCCAAGGTTGAAGGTGCCTTGGCTCCACTGCCACATCCCTGCAGGCAAGGGGCTGCTATTCAAGCCAAGGAAACCCAGACCAGTTCTCAGCTTTGCCACAAACACATCACATTATCTATTCTCTGTGCCCAGCTGTACTTAAATAATAAGGGTACTAATCTTGATCTCACTCAGAGGGACCTTTGACAATAACATCATTAATGTTTGCTCACAAAAGTGATCCAAAGACCAGAAAAATATAAACAGATGTCATGCAGCACTTTCTCATCTCCCAGACTTGCCCCTAAGCTGTCACCTTCCCCATGTCCACAGGAAAAGGAGGCAAGCCCTCACAAAACTGCCAGATCCCCAGTCAGCAAGAGGAGCTGAGACTGGACTGTACGTACCTTGCTGTGCCCATGCGAGTTTCTTCCCAGACCTGAGGCAGGCAGTCATTCCAAAAGGGTTTGCTGTCAGGCAAGACCGCAGCCAGCTCTCTAACTTGGGGAAAGAGAAGGCTCTAGAGATCTTTGAGTAGCCATTCTGCCCAGGACAGGACTGCCAGACAGCGAGCTCGTGCAGTGGATGGACCGTCCTGGATTTGTTCACAGTTCCTTCAATAAGGAAGCTGAGGGCACAGACAGCTTCGTAGGACACCAGGCTCCTGTGGGTTGAATGGGAGGAGGCACTGAGCTGTTCAGGCTCCAGCAGCAGTTCAAGTATCTCCAAGAGGTGGCTCTGCACAAAGGCACGGTGGTCCTGATCATTCCAGATCTTGGTGGGCAGAAACAGACATAGGGAGAAGGTAAGCTCTCACAAAGCTGACATTATATACCCTTCCTTACACTTGTTCTAAAAGAGAAAGTGAAGTCAAACATGGTGGTCTCTCCTGCTCACTGTTTCTGCTGCCTTGCTGTTCCAAACTCAGAAAGCAACCTCCCCCAGAAAAGGAAAAACAATATTCTAACTCCAAGTAGCAAACATTTCATTCTAGAAAGCAGAAACACTCTCCTACAATCCTTCCCGCACAGATTCAGCAAGCACGGCTGGTAATTGAAGGTAGGAAATAAAGCAATAACTGACAGTCAAGGTCTTGAAACTGTCCTATTGGAAAATCACTGCATCTGTCCCAGACCTTCAGCTATGATTCACTGCTACCTTCTGAGGCGCTGTGGGGAAAAAAGCAGAGGGTCATTTCTTCACAGCAAGAGGACCAATAAACCAAACTGCTTCTGAAAGGATCATCAGTTTAAATTCTAAAGGGCTCCAAACCAAAAAAAACAAGGCAGAAGACCAGAATTATGGCAGATCTTACTAAAGACAACTGTGGCTTGCCTGCAAACTGTAGAACAAGCAACACATGCTGCAATCACACACTGTCCTCATCATCATATCTTACCCAGCAGTTGCAATCCTTGCTCTGGGACAGAGACCCTCTTGTACCAGACAAGGCCCACTACACCACTGAAAAAGGCTGAAGCTGGGAAATCTCTCCCAGTCACACAAAGTAACACCAGTGGAGCCAACCCCAATGCTGTTGGGACCAAAACCTCTGAGTAGGTTACAGTGGTGGTTAAGTCTCTCCTCCTTTCTGTCCCAAGTTCTATGAAATGGCAACAGTTAAAGGAAAACATCAGCTTTCAAATAACACTGGATGCTCCACAGCCACCCAACTCACAGCCCTGTCAGGTCCCCTCATTTCTTTTCTCATTTGTTAAATCTTCCAGTATAAAGTCACCCAATTCCTGCTTTTAATTCCTGCAGCTTCCCCCAAGCTGTACTTCACTAGATCATATAGCTCCCAGCATCGCAGTCATGACAGAAATCCACCACGATTTGCAACTGCACTTTATGACACTGCCCAACTACAATTCACTCTCAAATCAGAGGTACACAGAACACATCCAACTTGATTCTCTTCTTTCAACACTTGATAGTATTTTAAAAGGAGACATTAACAATTCCATGCATTTGATCAACAGCTGATCAACCAGCTCCTGTCTGAAATACATTGTGAGGGACCACCTTGGGATCCTAATACTTCAACCCAAGAAAAGCTTCCCATTTCACCAAAGGGGCAGCTGGTTCTTAAAAGGAGAATTCCCATGATTCTGGGAGTACTTTCACAGCTCAGATTCAATTCACCAGTAATTCTGCAGGTAAAGCTGCACAGAATACACCAACTCCTTTCCATTTACTATTGCGTGAAGCATGTTCAACCTGACCGTACCTCAGACTTCACCACAGGCAGAGTCACACACTCCCAGACATAAACCATCCACTTTCAACTCACCGCTAGGCAGGACCGTGCAGCTCCTCACACGGCCACACAAGAAGACCGCCCTACAGCCACAATTACCTTGCTCTCGCTGGCTGATTTTCCAGTCAGGCTGGGAGACTTGGTCCGGGGGCTGGGCCACTCCTCCCCGATCAGAGACCTCCGCAGAGACACCTTGCTTACCTGCTGGATGTATAGGAAGAGCAGGAACTGCAGCGTGTCCACCGACAGCTAGACGAGAGAGAAGAAAAAGAGGCGTCAGGATGGGCTGGGCACTCCCCACGCCCGCCCTGCTCGGGTTGGGACTCCTGCCTTGCTCCGCTCGCGTTCCAGCTCCTCGGCGCTGACACAGGTCGCCTCAGCCTCTGCCCACTCAAGGCTGCGGGGCGGGTCGGGACGGAGGAGGCTGTGGAAGAGCTCGAAGTAGAGCCAGGCTAGGCCGCGGTCCAGCTGCAGCTTCCCGCAGGCGATGTGCCGCCAGCGAGGCCACGACAGCCGCGGGAAGCAGCCCTCGGCCGCCCGCGCTCGGGCGTAGGCCGCCATCTTTCGGAGATAGTGCGGGCCGAGGCGGGCGGGCGGCGGGGCGGGCAGGACCCCCACCACGAACGGCTCCGTCTTCACCCACAGCCGCACAGCCGCTGCCGCCTCCATGGTGACCGGTACCGCCCGCTTCCGGTGCCCGCGCAGAGCGGCGGCGGCGCGGACCAACGAGACGGCCCTTCCCTCACCCCCGGTGCACTCCGCTTGGGCCGCGCAGCCCCGTCCCGTCCCGTCCCTGAGGAACCGGCTTCAATTGGCTTTCCAAGCCCCCGCGGTGACAGACTTAACGGTGCTTCCTCTGATTGGCTGCTGCGCCGCGAACTCCTACTTCCGTGGCGTGGAGCGGCCATAGGGCAGGGTGAGGAGTGATGAAATGGGCCATGATTGGACCGAGAGGCTCAGAGCCAACGTCCTGGCAGACGATAGGTCAGCGGCGTCGAGCCGGTGGTGAAGTGTGCGCAGCTGATTGGCCGCCGGCACTCAGCGCGCGGGGACATGCCGTGCTCTTATTGGCCAGTGGATGTAGCTGGGCCTCGCTTCGCGTCTGCTGGTGTCCGTGCCGGGGCGGGCGGCTGCGGACCCGCCTGTGGAGCGCCGCGCTCTCTCCCCGCCTCCCCCCGGGCAAGGCAGGCCGCGCCGCGCCATGGCCCTGGGCTGGCTCGGCCGTCTCTGCCTGCTGCTGCTCTGCCTCTGTGGGGAGGCTGCCGCAGGGTGAGTGTGCCGGGCCTGTGTCCCCTCCGCCGCGCCTTTGTGCTGGGCCGGTCCCTTTCTCACTCCCTGCGGCTCGGCGGCAGCGGCGCTGACGGGGCCTCAGTCTCTTCCCTTCCTTCTCCTTGCAGGAGGGACTTCTACAAGATCCTAGGGGTGTCCCGCGGCGCCTCCATCAAGGACATCAAGAAGGCGTACCGGAAACTGGCGCTGCAGCTCCATCCCGACAGGAACCCCGATGACCCCCGGGCGCAGGAGAAGTTCCAGGACCTGGGGGCTGCCTATGAGGTGAGGCTGGGACCTGCGGGTTACTCCTGCCCTGCGCCTATCAGTGGGCATTGCTACCTGCAGTGTAGGGCAGGTGTAGTGAGGGTTGGTGTAGTTGTGGGGGAAGACGAGAGGTGAAGTTGTGCACCCTGTTGTAAGTAGGTCAGGGAGTCTGAAGTCCTGCCATGCTGTGAAGGGTAGATGAGGGTTTGTGTTGGATGGGGCTTTCAGCAACCTCCTCTAGTGGAAGGTGTCCCTGCCCATGGCAGGGACCTGTAACTGTATGAGCCTAAGATCTTTTCCAACCCATTTTATGATTCTGGGAGCACGAAGCTGAGATTGACCAACAAGTAGTCTTGTGAAGCTTTATCCTATAGCTTTCAGGGGCACAAGAAAGGAGGCTTTCTAGGAAATGTGAAAGCCCTTCTAATAAGGTGCAGGTGCAGTCCATTGTTCCACTATTACTATGAATAACTTCAGGCATTCTACCAAATAAAAAACAAAGGTGGAGAGGCTGCCAGGTAGATTTCAGAGCTCCTTCTGTCAGAGGACAACAAAAGACCTTAGCTTACTTAGCCAGAGGAAAGTGAGGGTAGCAACCTAAATTCTCTGGTATTTTATTAATAGCTCTTTGAGGAGGGAATATAGCTGATGCAACCCTGAGTATTGGCACAGGAGCAAATGTGTGTGTGTTTGTGAGTAAGGCTGAGCTGATAGGAGATAAAAGAGAAAGAAAACACATCTAACTGTACTTTTGTATCAGACCTGAACCTCTTTTTAGTTCAGTTACCTGTTTAAACAAATTGGCTGAGCTATCACAAGGAAGCCAGCGAACATAAGGAATTTTTCTGTGGACAGAAGTGTTTATTACCTGTCCCTTGCAGCATCTGGAGATTGGTGAATGTGTTTTACTTCAAAGTTGTGAGCTCCATGTCATTGCTGAGTTGGGATCTTGTCACATTGACAGTATGCATAGGAAGCATTTCTCTACCTCTTCCCTGAGTCCCAGTTTATTTCTTTGCCATAGTAACAGTTGAGAGTACTCCTTCTATTAAAAGCAAATGGTTGTAAAATCAAATCAGCAGGGGATGTGGTGGCACGAGGAGCTGAATATTAATTATGAGCAGTGACTGAGCCTGTTTTCCCCTAACCAGGGTGTTGTTGAAGCACAATAGTGTCCTTGTTCAACATCAAGTGTGGAGTGCTGGTGGTAGCACAGACAATACGAATGCAACATACTCTCACTGGATGCTGGTAAAATTAAACTAGGAAACCTCCCTTCAGAGCTTTCAGCTGGAAGCTGATGCATCAGAATGTTGAAATCCAGTATTGACATATGTGTGCTTTTAAAATAGGTTTGGAAGGAGTAACGTTTTGATGCCCTGCAAGGTCTTTGTTTCTTTGTTTAGCAAGTACAGCTTGCACATCCTTTTGCTAAAGTGGCTGCTAGATTCAGGGTGTTGATTTGATTGTTTTGGGCAAAGGGGAGACAGAATTATGTGTATGTTGTAATCTAAATGAAGGTGCTTTGTGCTGTAATGCAGCAGCCTCTGTAGTACTGCTGTTCAGGGTTAAGCTGGCTGCCTAGCTATAGCAAAGTCTTCAAAGAAAATGTGGAGAAAGCAGGTTAATTCAACTACTTGGTCTCTCATTTCAATAATAGCCTAGGTGATTTCCACCCTGCAGCTGTGTGGTGTGTGCGCAGTTCTTTCAGTAAGAAAGAAGAGGGAACTGAGACTACCCTACTTCAGCAGGCATATGAGGAAGCTGGAGAGGGACTTTTCACAAGGGTATGTGGTGACTGGACAAGAGGGAATGGCTGCAACCTGACAGAGGGGAAATGCTCTTCACTGTGAGGGTGGTGAGGCCCTGACACAGGCTGCCCAGAGAAGCTGTGTCTGCCCTATCAGGGCCAGGTTGGATTGGGCTTGAAGCAACCTGGTGTAGTGGAAGGTGTCCCTGCCTGTGGCAGGGGGCTTGAACTTCAAGGACCCTTCCACCCCAAGCCAGTCTGTGATTAGTCTCAGGGTGGCTTGAGAGTGGTTTGTTGTGTTTTTTTTCCCCTAAAGCTTCTCCATTATAATTGCTTTGCTGTCAAGGCAACCAAATGTAACAACCAAGGAGTCTTGAAATTGTGTTCTTAGAGTTGTGTTCTCCAACAGCTTTGGAAATGTGTGATTTAATACAAAATAGGACAAAGGGAGAATTTAACTCATCTACTAGATGATGCTAGTAAAGTAATTTGTGATTTTTTTTCTGTATTGTTAGCATTTACCATCAGTTACAATTCCAGGCTGGTTTCCATCATTTAGCCAGCTTCTCCACCTATTTAGTTGCTTCTCAAATTGTTTTCACTCCTCCTAGCCTTTTGACCTTCCTAACTATAGTCAACAGGTGAAGAAAGGGAAGGAAAACTAAATGTGGCTGGAAACTTCTAGATCTCTGCAGGAGAAAAGAGCAAAGATCAATGTTCAGGAGTTAAAATTGAAGTCCTGAAAATCGTATGTGTTATTCTGCCTCAGTACTCAAGTTACTTCTAACTTCTGTGGTCCTTCCGAATGAGGGCCAGCATTCAAACTGGTGCAGTTACTGTATTTGGCAGGTTCAGCTTGGTGGATGAACTTGCCATCACTGCCATGAAATAGTGGCTGGAGAAATATGTATTCTGCATGCTTGAAGAACAAACTGTGAAACAGGAGTGGCATAATTTGTGGGTTTGAGGTTTGGGTTGGGTTTTTTTTTCAGTTTGCTGCTTTGCAGGAACTTAAATTTGAGCTATTCCTTCTGATTTTTTTTTTTTAATCTGTAAGAAAACTCAGTGTTACTTTAATTTTCTGTGTTACTCCTGCTGATTGAATAAAATAACTTATTTTTTATGGGTTTAACTGATCAATGTTTAACTTTTCTAGTCCAGTGCAGCAAGCAAGTTCTAGCCAGTACTTCTGTAATGTGAAGCATTGCTGCTTGTGCCCCAGTGAAGAGCACTGCTGAGCTGCTTCCTCTCAGAGCCTTATTCAAGTAACTCGGCTCAGCTGTGGGTGAATGTCTTGTCTGCTTTCATGCCGTTGCCAGGTGCTGTCAGATGAGGAGAAGAGGAAGCAGTATGATGCATATGGTGAGGAGGGATTAAAGGATGGGCACCAGAGCTCTCATGGAGACATATTCTCACAGTAAGGAGGTTTTGCCACTTCAGGCTGTTCTACTGTTGGGGCTTTAATTTTGTGATGCTTGTGCACGCATTTGTCATGGGCAAATTCTGCGTTAAGGTCTTTCACCCAGTCTGGGGCACTGATCTGAATCAACAGTTGAGAATTTGAGGAAATATATTTACAGTGGATATCCCATGTGCAGTTTTCAGTTATCTGTCATGCATCAGTCCTTTCTTTAGAAGCAGTGAACCAATAGTGTCTTGATGTTTAACCTGTTGTCACAGATCATATGTACACTTTGGGTCACGTTTTTCTTCTGCAAAGTAATGCTGTATTGACTTAGAGTAAGTTTTAGAGCAATTGTAGAATTTGGATCAGTAAAATCTGAAGGCACTTGCATGTTACTCAGGCAGAACCCAATTTTCTGTTTAAGGCCCCTTTGGTTCTGCTAGGCACACAGTTACTAGAACAGCTCTTGAAGTTGCTCATCTCAGGTAATCCCTCTGGGTGAGATCTCACACCATCTTCTGGTTTGTTTTGAGGAAAAATACAGAGACTTACTAGGAAGTTTTTTTTCTCATCCCTGCCCCTTGTCCTTAAACTACTGAAAAACAACCTGCTAGCATTGACCTGAAATGCCAGAGGTGACATACTACTTGGAGGTTGTGCCATGTGGTGATGGTTGCAGTGCAGTGTGGAGAGAACTTCCCTTAGGCAGTGGTCAGATTTTGAAGTGTTGTTCAATCCCTGCTCCAAAATTGATTTTCTTCAGTACAGAAATATCTTCCAACATGATAACTTTGTTTGAAGGTATTAGTTTGTGTTCTGGAGGAGCAAAAAAAGGTATCTGGATTTATTGTGGTGCTTTTGTACTGTGAGAAGGCTGTTCACTAGTGGGCTAGAAGCATTTGCCAATTACCATGTTGCTGCTGCTTTGTATGGCTCTCTCTTTCAGAGCCTTGTTTGATGAGAATTCCTTCCTGAACTAATTGATGTGCTTTTACTGCAGCTTCTTTGGGGACTTTGGATTCATGTTTGGAGGTAACCCTCGCCAACAAGACAGGAATATTCCCCGAGGAAGTGACATAATTGTGGACCTGGAGGTTACACTTGAGGAGGTGTATTCAGGAAACTTCGTAGAAGTAAGTTTGGTTGCCTATTGGTCTGTCCAGTGTGCTGCCTATTGGTCTGTCCAGTGCGTTCTCAGGTTTGAGGTGTCTGGCCTGGCCACTGCTCAGAATGATATCACATCCCAAAGAATAGAACTTAAATAGGTGCTCAGTTTCTCAGTATTTTGCAGTGACAGTGAAGGATGTTATGATGCTGTTTGCTAGTAGTTAACTGAAGAAACAACACCCTCATCTTTGCCATCTGCCATTCTCTATAAAACAATTTATCTTAAGATAATAGCTTATTTATTTGCTGTCAGTGACCATCTGTAGCCCAGTTGGAAAAAGTGTAAGTGGTCTCTGTAGAATTTATTGGTATTTGAGGGTCCATTCATAAGCCTTAAATTCATGTCATAATTCTTGCAGAACGATGTTGAGGATTTTTCATAGTCTCTTTATATGGCCAAACATGTCACTGCAAATTGCTGGGTTACATGCTTGGTGAATATACGGTGGCCCTTTAATTTTTTGGTATTTCTTTTAAACAAGCTACATTTTTGGTGCTGACAGTCCCTGCTGCTTTGCATGTTAGAATGTGATGCTTAAGTTTGAGTTTCTGGGTAAATGGGGAACTCAGAATAATTTTGCCCATTGGTTACAATCACCACCTTGTCCTGTACAAAGTGTGAGGTTTTTTATCCTAGCTTTACCTTTTCTATTTAGAAAGGTGTGCAGGAAAAAGAAATGGAAATAGTGGTGTCCTAGAGAGGTATTTCTGGTATTTAATCTGTGATCAGCAAGAAGCACAAGAAGAAAGCTGTTGTCAGAATGTTTTGTTGAGGCCACTTGGCAAGTGGATTGTAGAGGCAGCACATGAAACCAAATTATTTTCAGGGTGTTTGAGGAATCCAGATGCTGATGGAGACCTAGGTGTGCTGTTGGCCTGTGTGCTGTATTGACCTCTTCCTCTTCCTTGCAGGTTGTCAGGAACAAGCCAGTGGCAAGACAGGCACCTGGCAAACGGAAATGCAATTGCCGGCAGGAGATGAGGACCACCCAGTTGGGTCCTGGACGTTTCCAGATGACTCAAGAAGTCGTTTGTGATGAATGTCCAAATGTCAAGTGAGTTGTATGCTCTTTGATATATGGGTGTTTATTCAAAACCTACCACTAGAGGGAGGAAGGCGCCTGTACTACCAGTAAGATCCGGAGTGAAAAACTTAACACACAGGTTTCTCGTTTCCAAGGAGCCAGTCCTTATTCTTACAGTCGAGCTGGCAATCTCTATTAGAAGTAGAACTCCCCAGTTTGCTCCTTCAGCCTCTTTTTCCTTGAACAATCAGTAATACTACAGTGGGAGTTCCACAACTAAATATTAATAAATAAAGTGAGAAAAGCCCAGAGTTTCCAGCTGGGAACAGCTGGACATGGAATACTGGCATAATTGCACATCCAGTTGCTGTCCTGTGTATTTAGTGGCTTAACATTGCCTTCTCTGGTAGGTAAGTGTCAGCACACAAGAAAGGTAACACTCACCCTCCAGTTCTAGATGTGTTACCCCAGTAACATAAGTAGGTCCTGCTACCTAGTGTTGGAAACTTAGTGCCTGGCTGCTCTTCCCCTTTGCAGGCTTGTGAATGAGGAGCGAACCCTGGAAGTGGAGATAGAGCCAGGTGTGAGAGATGGTATGGAGTATCCCTTCATTGGTGAAGGTATGTATTTGGGTGCTGCCCTGCTGCTCAGCTTTTTCTTGCTCCTTTTCTGTCATCCAAAGCTGGTCTGTGTGGCAGTCAAAGTGTTCAAGCCCTGCTTTTTGTAAATGATCAGCACCTGTGGTTTTAAGTGCTGTGTCTTCTGTGTGCTGCTGAAATTCAGGAGCATATTCTCTGATAAGTATGGATAACACTCCAGGTTCCACTCCCTTTGCTGGTACTGGGGGTGTGCACAAAAAGAATATAAAGCAATCTCTACATCTGATGTTTCAGATAACTTTTGAGTAGTAGCATCTGTGCTGGGCTTGAGTATGTGAGGGAATGTCTCTACCCAAGGAGGTAAGTCCTTCAACAGGTAAAGGACATCATCAGCATGCAGGCAAGTCTTTCAGAGCAGTATGAGCTCGTTGAGGCAATACTCAAAAGTCCTTGGCTATTTAGTAGCACATCTGACTAAACAGGGTTTTAGTCATGTAAAGATCAACTACCTGTTTTTTCTCTTAACATGTGAGCTGAAAATCTCTTGTGTTTAATGTACTACTTGTTCCTTCAGCTATTACTAACTAGCTCCTTTAAACAGAGCTTTTCTCTTCACAGGTGAGCCCCATGTGGATGGGGAGCCAGGTGATTTGCGCTTCCGAATAAAAGTCCTTAAGTAAGTGACTGGCCTAGCTAGTCTGCTTTTTCTGGTTACTATAAAAGGCAGCTTGCAAGCAGTTTTCTGGCCAGCATTGCCTGCTTGGCTAGTATGTATCTTGCCCTTCAGCAGAGTTGGTGCAGCTGGGGGTTTGTTACTCAGGGCTGTGCAGGACGTTCAACCCTGCTGATGCTAAAGTAGCTGGATTCACCACTGGTAAGATACTGTGATAATTCCACTTTTATTTGGCTTGAATGCTGGCATGCATTAGTGGCTCCTATGTGAGTCACATGAAAAAATCTCCTTTTTCCATAAATATACTATCTCCCTATTGTAAGGAAATGCACTACTAAGAAGATTGTTGTGTGAGTCACAGCTTCTTGACACACCTTGCCACTCATTGCCCTAGAAATAGAAAGGTTATTTGGTAGTACATAGCACACACAGGAAAATGAACCTAAATTTAATTCCTTCTTCACTTCCTCTCTGATTTGTGAGTTCTCCAAACTCTTAAACAGAGGGGAAGAAGCTAGAGGAGCTATTTTCCGTATGAGGAAGAAGAAAATTTCCAATGGTTTTTATTTCCACAGGCACCCAGTCTTTGAAAGAAGAGGAGATGACCTTTATACAAATGTGACAATCTCGCTGGTCGAGGCACTTACAGGCTTTGAAATGGATATCGCCCACTTGGATGGGCACAAGGTCAGGCAACAGTTTGTGTTCTTGCTTTGTATTAAAAAAGTTTAACTGCAGGTCTTCTGTGCTGGTGGTTATCTTGCTCAGGGGGTGTGCAGCTGCTGGTTGTGTACAGCATCCCCTTGGCTAGTGCCTTCCAGACAAATTTCCATGGAGTCATAACAGGCTCTACAAGGGCTGCACAGTGTGGTGCTCTATTCCTGGTTCATCTGCTGTCTTCAGCGGTGTTAGTTCTGACACTAACACCACCTGGATCCATTGCATATCACTGACTTTGGCAAAGAATCAGTATCAGTGGAAGCTTTCCAGTGGGTTGGAAAGGGCATTGATGTATTGGGGTACACACAGAACACTAGTAATGCCCTGAAATTTCTTTTGTCTCTAGGTTCACATTGCTCGGGATAAAATTACGAAACCTGGGGCCAAACTGTGGAAGAAAGGAGAAGGTCTTCCAAATTTTGATAACAATAATATCAAAGGCTCACTAATAATAACGTTTGATGTGGAGTTCCCCAAAGAACAGCTGACAAACGAGCAGCGGGAAGGTGCGTGTTTTCAAGCCCTGCCATGGTAGCAGGCTGCACAGACCTCTAGCCAAAGCCGATAAGACATTGGCACAACAGAATCGGGGCCTGCAGTGGTCAGGAGGGGCTCTCCTTTCCCTGTGCCCCTTGTACAATATAACACAGTTGCCCAGTGCCCTGTGATTAACTTCTCTTTCCCTTTGAAGCCAAGTGAACTTGGCTGCTGCAGTTGTAGGGAGCCAGATTAAGTTGGGATGTGCTACTGCTGGGATGTAGTACTTGGCAAATTTGCAGGTTCTTTGTTTTGTAGCTGGCCATCTGTCTGAACTGAAAGACTTATTGGGCTTAGCTTCTGCCTGCTTTGCTTCTCCTGGAATGGGATCACAAGCAGTTTTCTAGGCCCTGCTTCTGCTTTCTTAGGGGCAAGACTTGTGAAAATCCCTCTGCTATCGAGGGTAAAGAGTCATACAGCATCAGAAGGATTGTTCCTCTCTACATTTCCTTCTACCCTAAGTGCTTTGTGGCTGTCTAGGGAAGAAGGATGCAGTAGAGATCTGCTTCTCAGCTTTAGTACTCAAATAGAAACTTGATGACCCATGTAGAAATCCCAAGATTGACAAGAGGATAAATATTGTACTCCTAGCTGGAAATTCCTCTTTGTTTCAGCAGCCTCTGCGGTAGGTTCATAAGGTTTCAGAGTAGGCATCAAGGGCCCTATCTTCTGCTATAGGACAAAGTTCCTGGAATGTACCAGTACAGCTCTTTAGAAAACCCTAACCCCAAAACTTCTTCCTGCTGGCCAGGGCTATCATATTTTCTTCATTTTGTTACCTTTTTAGTGGATTCTGGCAACTGTCCTGGTGAAAGGAGGTGTATGTGCAGCTTTCCTGTACACTTCAAGTGTGTAGAGGGAAGCCAGTCCCTTGGGGGGGGCGGGGTGTCAGCCCTGTGGCATTTACTGTTGTGTTGGCCGTACTGTGCGAGTTACCACTTGGAGCCCAGTTGGTAGCTCCAGGGCTGACTGATGTTCTGTGACTCTGCAGCTGTTTGTCGCAGACTTCTGCAGTGAGGACCGTGCCTGTGGGCTGTGTTTTGAGTTCACTTGTTTTGTGTTTTGACCCCTGTGATTTCCCACTTTTGCTGCAAGCGTGTTGTGCCCAGTGAGGGCTGCAGAGCACAGTGACCACATCAGTGTGAAGTCTCATTCCAGGATCTGCTACCCTTCTTGAAGCTTTGTAAGGCAATGACACCTCTCAAACAGACCTGAGGTTATTCCAGCTGTTGCTCTTGGCAGTTTAGAAGAGGCAAGGAGCAGTCACAGAAGCCTCTGTCTTTGTCAAAATTGCCCACAGACCTTTACAGGTATCCTGGCATCAGAGACGTGACAGTACTGGCATGAGTGTGTTCAGGCATGGGCCCTTTGCGCATTTCACTCCCTCCTAAAGCAATTCTGTGTTCCCCAGGGGAAAGTGACTGGGTAGGCAGTCAAATGCATTTCTGAGTGCTAGAATATCTCCAAACATCCAGTGATTTAAGGAGTTCTATGAGGGAATACATCTATTCATGTTGTATGGCAGCAGTTCAGTGTACACATTCAAAGGAAGACTGTAGGCTTCGGGATTCAAAACATCCCTTTTTTTCTTATTGTTGGCAGTGGTCCTAATTTCTTATCTCATAACCATATGCACAGCTCCTGGGGCACTCAGAAGATACTCTTGACTTGGAGAGCACCACTCTGGTTAACCTAAGCTTTAGAGTCACAGAAATAATATGCTTTCTTTCGTGCCAGTGTGACATCAGGGAATTTATTGCCTATTGCTCAGAGGTGACTTTCTCTCTTTGACGTTTCTCATTCATCTTTACTGATGCTTGTTTATAGTCTGTTTTGGAGCTTTGGATTCCATGCTTTAACTCTGGAGTACCCAGAGAGCACCAGCAGGTTGTGTTGTAATCTGTCACCTGTTGATGGTGTCAGAATAATCTCAAAGTTGGCTCTAGTAAAAAATGCCTGAGGTGCTGTAGCTCCTGGCTGAACATCAGGTATGTGTTGACATATCCTGTGCAATAATGGGGGTATCCTTCAGGCCAGCAGGCAGCTGCCTAGAGCTACCTAGCAGGAAATGAGGTATGGGAATGGTCCCTCAGGGTTACTGGAGCACAGCTTTCTCCAGCTATGGCTTTCCTTCCAAAGAACTACACATCCAGGAGGCACTTCCTCTTGCCCATTAGCCAGGAAGTGACTTGGAGCCTCCTTTGGCTGTGGAGGGGAAGTGAACTTGTGTTGCACTCCCCTGGAGAATGACCTACCCTTAATGATTAGGGGCTCCTGTACAGGGGCTTGCTTTGCCCCACTGTTAGGGATATTTCTGAGCATAGAAGAGTGTTCAGGATTTTCTGTCTTGTCAAGCAAGAAGCATGAATAACTCTTGCCTGGCAGAGAGCCATCTCTTTTCCAGTTACTACTTCCAGAACAGTTTTCCAGTATTTTAACAGCTACCGTGACCCTTACGTGCGAAATCACCGGTCTTAAAGAGCAGTAGTATCTATAGCCAGAATGATTGAAGGGTAGACAAGCAGGACAAGGTTTGCAGGGAGACATAATATCTTTTAGCTGGATTTGTTGATGGACCTGGACCAAAAAACCCCTAACCTTTCAGGAATGTCACAAATTGATTAGTTTAATTGCTGATATTCCCTCCCCATGCCTGAGGACCTCACTTCAAGTTAACAACTATAACAGTATTTTCTAGGCAGCCTGGTCTGATGTGTTGTACAAACCTGTACACTGTGATGCCAAGACTGGCTTCACTGCAGCAGCAGATTGAGGTCATTTGAGGCAGGACTGCGGTCCCATCTACTGTCATGTTGAGGTGCAGGCCAGCTGCTTGTGTGCTTTGTTCTGGGAACATCCAGCAGCAGAATTATAGCAGTTTACCTTAATTTTTTATTATTATTTGGAAGCTACTCATGATGTGAGGAGTTTTCTCCTTTGTTTTGATTCCTGACAGTCCTTCCTCAGGCCCAGTGGTTTCTGGTGCTGGTCAGAGCAGAGATGCAGCCATGCCCTGAGGGATGCTGTGGCCAGGGCAGTGGGAGTCCTGGCAGTGTGTGTCAGGGCTGACCTTAATCAGAGGGGACTCCCTCTTTATCTCTAGAAAAAGCAGTGTGACACATCTGTTCTTGCCAGTCTGCTTCCTCTGTTTTGTGTGGACTTGCCCTTTCAGTAGCACTGTCAGTCTCCCTGAATGTGCTGACCCCAGTAGATAAGCTAGTATGGTTTTAAAGGCTGATTCACTCTTATCCTCTTCTGCTAAGAATTTAATACTGACAGGACCTCAGAGCAGTCAGCTCCTTGAATGTTTTATGAATGTGGAAGGTGGTATTTGAAAAGTCATCTAAAATCCATTTGAAACGGTGGGTTTCAAAAACCCTTAAGATTTTCAGGCCTTCAATAGGATCCTTAAGCCCATAGATAAGTTTGCTTCTCTTGGTTGCCTTCAGGGACTGCTTCTAGTGGACAGTAGTGTCCCCAGGCACCACATACTGGTGTGAAAACCTGTTTTCTTAGTTACTCCTGTGGATTCCTATAGCTGGCAAGTCCAGGACTCAAACATAGCCGTCCTGGGCTTGCTGCTAGCAGGTTTCTCTTGGCTGGTAGAGGGAGCCTTGGGAGATAAGCTACATTAATTAGACATTGGAAGTACTTAGCAAGTTGTTTATTGTTGCATTTGTACTTTAAGATGACGAAGTTGTTGTCAACTTCAACAGCAGAGCAGTACTGCAAGTCAGCTTTATCCCTTACAGAGCTGTGAGGAGCTTGAGTTTGTAGCAAAGGAGGTTTTCTCCCTGGAACCACGGATCTTGTGTGGTCCTGAGAGTGCATGAAACCCCTGTTACAACATCACTAACCTCAGTCCTGTTTCTTCTGGTGGGGATGCTGAAGGAGTGGGAGTAAAGCTGTCACACTGCTGGGTTTGGGGGGATTTTTTTCTTATTTTTTGGGTTTTGTGATTCTCTGAGCCAGATGTGTAAATGCAGCGGGAACAGGAAATGCAGAGTCCTGTTTGTGCTGTGCAGTAATGCCTTCCTTTCTTTTGCAGGTCTCAAACAGTTGCTGAAACAAGGATCAGTGCAGAAGGTGTACAATGGATTGCAGGGATATTGATGTGTGGAAAAATGGGACTTACCTGACAACAGAAAGTCAAATTTTTTTGCAGTCTTTTCTCCTGCCCACTGTAGAATGGAAAAGAGGGAGGGTGGGACAAGTGTTGAGGTATATATAATTCTTTTTCTTTGTCAATGGTGGAAGTGCTCAGACGAGTTGGGAGAAATACTACCCTTTTCAGGATGTAACTGGTGCTGCCTATCATGTTCCGTGTCCTGGAACAGCAGAGACTCCTTGAGCAGAGGATTTAAAAAAAAAAAAAAAAAGAAAAGGTGGGGAAAAGAGTTTTAAATTCCACACAGATCGGAATTTCTGGTTTTTAAATATATTTTGATGTGACTTTTCTTGACCATCTCAACATATTTTCATAGCTTCTCCTGCTTCTTATGTCCTTTGTGTCAGTCTTTTTGGAGTTTGTTTTTTTTAATCCCAGCCCCTCATTCCCTTCCCCTCTGAGCCCAGAGTACAGAGTTTGTTCAGAGTCTGTGTTTCTGGGGCAGGCGTACAGGTGCTGGTGGGAGTGGACTGGCAAGAGGGGCTTTAGGGGCTATGTTAGGCCGCACATATGGTTGGGAAAGCAGGGGAAGAGTCTCTTGCTCCTGTGGACTCTTAACTACCAAGTAGTCCTCTTGTCCCAGAAGCTAGTGCTTGGTTTTGAATCTGAAGTCACAACAGCTTAGCAAAGACTCCTCAAGACTTCCACAGAAATGAGAATGGCTCCTCATGGCCTTGGCTCTTCCTTGTTGCTCCCAAGTGTAAACAACAGCTTGTCTGGAAAAGTTCACTTACCTCCTGCAGTCTGTCCTCTGTGAGGACAGATGAAGCCAACAGCACAGAAATAAAGATGTTTTGAGTTGGAATGGCAAAATCTACCTGGTTATGTGTTTCAGCCCTGGAACAGCTGACAAGGAATGGTCCTTTCAATGATCTAAGCTGCGAGCTGCTGTAAAGGGTGAAACTACAGCTGGTAATACCAGCAAAAGCTTTGTAGCTGCTTTATTTGAATTAGTAGAGGGCATGGTAACCTGGTGGGGAGGTTCCTGTGCTCTTCTGGCCTCTGTCATGAAGACTGCTTATGTATCCTGATCAGAAGATGCTCATCTCTATAAGTTCTTCAGGATTGGTAGCTAAACAATTTCTCAGAGATGCCTGTGTCAGTCAGACTTCTGCTTTACTGATGGGGATGTAGGCAGCAGGAGAAATGAGTTGGTGTAGCACAGCATTCTGCTGCTTCCCTCTGGACTCTTAGTAGCTATAAAGTGAGGTCCTTACAGCCTTAAACCTTGTGCCGTGCCTGGGATTTGGATGAGATCTTGAGTTTTTCTATATGGAAGTGCTTGCTGGGAGCAGCAGCAGCAGGACACTTGAGGTAGGTTGTTTTGTGGTGTTTGGTTTTCTTCATTGCGGGCTTTAAGTAGCTCCTGTATGAGCTCAGGAAGGTGGAAAGCAGCTCTGGCCCAGCCCTTGTGTGTGCCCTTGGTCTAGCAATGTCCCACCCAACCCTTCAACTCCAGCGGGAGCTGACGCAACGGAAGCAGCAACACCGGGAAGGTTTCCTGTTGGATGCTTTGTACATTTGCCTTGGCAGAGCAAAGTGGGGGCTTCAGAATCAAAGGGGGACGAGACAAACCCGGAATGCCAAGCCTTTGCTCTCAATGTTTGTCTTCCTCTGAATCTGTGTGAGCTTTAATCCCAGCTGAGGCTGAGTGTCAGCCCCCTTGATGACAGCCTCTTTGCAGGTGTGTGTAGGAAGCTCTGTCTGCACTTCCCTCCTTAGATTTGATTTCTAAGAAACCTCAGAATTCGAAGAAAATCTTTTTCGATATCCCTGTGCATGGGGCTGTTCCCTGTTACCTCGGCCCCTCAAGGGTCTGTTTGATTGTCTTGCTATTCCACTGGTGCACAATCATGCTGCCACTGCCCACTGGTAGCAGTAAAGCCAAAAGCTGGGGTTTGACACCAAAGCCTCAACTTCCAGGAGAAGGTGGTGTAACCTTTCCTACCTGCACCCCTAGCAGCAGGCAGTGCATTTATTTCAGGCATGAGTACTTGTTCCTGCTGCTGTTTTTCCTGCTAATTCTTTTCCTTCCTTTGTTGGTTGTTTTAGTTTTCATTGTGGGTCTGTACTGTGAGAGCTAGTGCTGTGCAGAACAACAACAGTAACTGCAAAGCTCCAGCTTTTACAAGGGTGAGAATCAGAACAGGAAAGAAAGCCTCAAATCACAGCAAGCAACTCTGCTTCCTTCCTTTTCCCCCCTGGCTTTGTGCAGAGCTGGGGTCCTCCACCTTTCCCCCCTTCAGAGAGAACTTCCAGGATTTCCATGCTTTCTCTGCAAGCACCAGCATACACTAGTGCTTGCCAGGGTCTGGTTCAAACGCTTCCATTTGGTTTTGTCCACTTGCCCGAGGAGTCTTGTGCTGCTTGCAGATCATGGGGGGAAGTATTTGTCCTCCAAAGGCCCCAGGGTGTCTGGCTGGTGAGGCTGTGGAAGCTGTTCAGTGTCTGTGACACGCTGCGTCCTATATTTCAGTAACATTTAGCTGTTGTGTATAAGTCCTAGCATGCGTGTACTCCATTGCATATAAATGCTTCCTAGGAGGCTTAGATATTTACAGAATCAAACCAGTTGAGGCTGAAAGGAACTACCAGGGGTTTATCTAATCCAGCCTCCCTGCTCAGGCATGGTCTCCTGGAGCACATTGCTCAGGACTGTGTCCAGACAACTCTTGACTATCTCCAGAGCAGAAGACTCTACAACTTCTCTGGGCAACCTATTCCAGTGCTCAATTGCCCTTACAGTACAGAAGTTCTTTGTGTTCAGGTGGGGCTTCTTGGGTTTTAGTTTATGCCCATTGCCTTTTGTTCTATACCCTGGCACCACTGAGAAGAGCCCAGCCTCATCCTCTTGACCCTCTCCCTCTGGGTACGTACACACATTGATCAGATCCCCAGAGTCTTCTCTAAGCTGAACAAGCCTGGCTCCCTCAGCCTTTCCTCACATGAAAGATGCTGCAGACCTTTACTTCTTGTAGTAGCTTTTTGCTGGACTTGCTGTAGGAACTGTGTGTCTCCCTTGTACTAGGGAGCCCAGAGCTGGATGCAATATTCCAGGTGAGGCTCCATCAGGGCAGAGCAGAGGGGGAGGATCACCTCCCTTGACCTGCTAGCCACACTCTTCTTAATGCATCCCAGGATGCACAAGAGCTTCAGCATTAGGTATGTGTGCCCTGAGGAGCCCAAAGGTGCAGTTCATTTCTGAAGGCTTTAGCTGTGCAGAAGGCCACTGCTGTCTTCTCTCTACAGCAAGTGGGACTGCTTGCATAGAGCATTCCTTTATCCCCAAATCTGGTCGGGGAGTGGAAAAGTGTTTCTTCTCCATGGAAACTTCTCTGCAAGTGCAGTGTTTGGTTTTCCTTTTGTTTTTACTTAAGAGCTTGTTGTTTTAAAGTACTTATCTATGTTTGTCTAAGCTTTTCTGCTTATGAGAGGCAGTGCAGGGGGAGAGGAAGGAGGGCAGAAGTGATTGATGCTAGGATAAAATTGCTCTGAAGGCACATGTATTCAGGAGCACTGCAAATCTGTCTGCTCAAACGGCTGAGGACCAGTGGGGTCCCTGTCTGGGAAGGGAAGGTGGAAGTGATGATTCCTTCCTGGGTAATGTGCTTTCTAGACAACAGCTCCGCTTTCTGCTCCTGTGGCAGGAGCAGTGGATGTCTTGCTCAGCCCAAAGCCCATGAAGGGAACAGCCTGGTTGGGACAGGGCAGGAGGTGTGGCAGCACTGGTGGTATCCCACTGCCTAGAAGCTTCTGTTCACCCCTAGTGCCACGTAGCCCTGCTTGGTGTTGACTGTGGCCAGCAGCCAGCTTTCTCCTCCCGTTTCCTCTGGTGTGGTCAGGCACTCTGGGCTGGGAGGTGAGAGGAAAGGGAAGAGGGCAGTGATGGGTCCTGGGCATCCATACACCCTATTCCCTTTCCCCTGCTGTTAAGTGTTTCCAGGGACCTGCCCACTCACACTGAATTAGGATGCTGATAGAGAGCAGATACCAAACAGCTTTCACCCCCCAAAACCATGTTTCTGCCAAAAAGCATCCCTACCTCAGAAGGGCTGGCTGGAAGTGTTGTAAAACCCCTCATCCCGTGGAACATGGGTGAAAGGGAAAGCCAGTTCTCAGCACATCAGCATCATCTTACTCATTGGAACAACATTCAAAGCTGGGTGTCTTATCTCAACTCTTATCCAAGCTAGCGATAGCAGAGCTGAGTGATGGAAACCATGTGGTTCATGGAAGGCCAAGCCTCATGCAGTGATCAGTGCAGATGACGAGGATAGTTTTCCCCGGGGAAGATGCTGCTTTGGTGTTAAAGCCTCTGAAGGGCTGTGTGTGGGCTTGTTGGCCCTCATGCAGGAAGCAAAACAAGTAGCAAAGTAAAAACAACCCTCAGTTGACAGGATATGCAGTTAAGTGTTAGTGTCTGTCCCAGGCTGTGATTAAGGGCAGAATAGCTAAATCTGGGAGAGGATCAGCCATGGATGTGGCTACCAACAGCCATGGTACTCAGAACAGTGAGGGATAGCCTGGCCATGTGTTCCCAGTGTGGTGCTTGGGGCTGGGTATTGGTGACCCTGTGATGAGGCAGTTTGGGATAAGGAAGAGTAGTTTTGGGGCTGTGATGTGCTGGAGCAGATGCTATCACCATAACCCCTCTGCTCTTGGCCACTGTGTCTGTGTTGAACGCAGGTGCCGGTCATCACCAGGGAGGTGGCACTGGGCTGGGTGCATTGCCCATGGGCAGAGCTTGAGATGAGGCTGTTGCTTGGGATCCAGCAGTTCCAGGGGGATCCCCTCTGCTGTTTGCTGCCCCATATCCTTGTGAACATTGACAGAGACTTAGATTAGCAGCCAAGTCTGCTCCTTTCTGGAGCTCTCTTCTGCTGCAACCAACATGCATTGGGAACCGGGGTCAGGAAAAAGGCTTTTGCAGAGCTTTAAAGCAGAGGCATCCTCATCTGTCCAAAAGATGACAAGTTTCATAAGCAAAACAAGCCCTGTTGTTCCAGACCTACCCAGTTTCTTGAGCCTGGGTCTGTCCCCAGTGCCATCATCCCTGATGCCAGTGTGCACCCAATGACACACTTGGCATAAGAATCACTCTGTGTCTTGGGACCACAGTGCAACATCTGCCTCCACATGCAGGTAACGCTGATGCCTCAAGTCCGAAAACCAAGGCAGAGCTGGGAATGAAGCAGTTTCTCCCTGCTGGAAGCTGGCTACAAGCATTCTTATCGCTTTGTGGGGAGCAAACCTATGTTGTTTAACCTTTAAGCGTCAGCCCCCTGTCCCCTGATGCACACAGCAGGACTTGTAGTGCTCAGTCCACAGCAAAGCTGCTGGCCAAGGACACTTCTTTCGAGGCCAAGCAGTGACATCCACGTGCCTCAGCCTTGTTTTGGAGTCCATGACCTCTTGGCTGCCATTCCCCTTGTGCAGAGTTGCTGGCTGGAGGGTGGGGAGCGCCTTGGCCCCTGCCTGCCTGGCAGGGCTGCTTGTGCTGTGGCTGGGGCCCAGGGTGATGAGATGTGGTCTTTGGAGACCTTCTCCTCCATCCCTTCCTAAGGACAACCACTATGTCATCTTCCAATCCCCTTTCTGCCCTGCACCTCTCCCCATCTTCCCCACTGCCTCCCTTTCTTTGAGCTGCAGGGAAGGGTATTTAGAAAGGAATGAGATGGAAGTTACTCCAGGAAAGCTCCTAGCTCCTCTGCTGTCCCCTCTTTCAGTGGCCCAAGCCAGCTCCTGGCTAACCCCCAGCCCTCCTTGCCTTTGGGGCATCAGTGATGAGCATAAGAAGGCTGATGTGCTCAAAATCTCGCTATGGGTGAAAGGGAAATGCAGCCAAGATTAATAATTGATGTAACCAAGGTCTAAACAGTCAGAGAGCTTTTATCTCTGATCTAGACTGCAGAAAGGGAAAATAAAATAATGAATGCTGTTGTACTAACACCACAGTAGCACTAGTAACAGAGCTCTGTGTGGCTTTAGCTGGTCCTTGGGAAGTGGTTTCTCACCTTGGGGTCTCCAGTGCATCTCCCCTCACCTGGCATCCCCCTACTCCTGTATCCCTCTGGCAGCATCCTTACAGGGCATCAGAGCGCTGAACACGTTAATCTGCTAGGACAGACTGTCCTGTTATGGCTGGCTGTGTTCAACTTCGATGCCTCATAGAAAGATGAGGGAATGAAAACTAAATGAAGCACTGACACTTGGCCATGGGAGAGGTGACTTAATTGAGTTGAACCAAAGCAATCACAGCCCTCCCCATGTCTGCCTCCCCTGTGATGGATCTGCAGCCCCACGTCAGCGCTGGGGGGAGGGAAAATGAGAGCAACCGAACACACCATGAGAGCTGATGGGTGATTTTATTCACAACATCTCCAAGCAGTGCCACAGGGTCTGACATCTGCTCTCCTGTGCATTTATCCCCATTAAACAAGGATAAATGAGGATATGATGCCATCCTTTTAAACCCTTCCTTGGTTGTTTCTCCTGGTAATTTCAAACTCCCGTTCTGCTTCCCTGTCTTTTTCCATCTGTGCCAAGTATATTTCAGTGTTAAGACTCAGTGCATCATACCAGCCTGGTGTGGGGACCGTCCCCAGGGCAAGGCACGGCTGCTGCCTGGGGGGCTCAACCCATCTGGGACTGGGCAGGGAACCCACTGGTGTCTTTTGAGAGCAAAGCCTGTGGTGCTAGGGAGATACATCCCTCATGGGGCACAGGCTTGGTCCCTGATGGGTCCGTTCCCTGCCTCCACAGGGTGATGTGGTACCACTGGCTCCGCTAGCAGCTCCCTCCTGTGCATAGGAAGATCCCTATGGCCATGCCTAGCAAGGAGAAGGTCCCCAGGATCAGGCCCAGCACCAGCGGGGCATGTGACCGGCTGCTCTGTTTACCTGCAAGAAGAGGGATGGAGGTGAGACAGGGCTCACAACCACCGAGCCCCCTTCTCCCCTCCCGGACCTGACACAGACCTGTCCCAGCGCTCTGAGCTTGTAAGAGGCCCACGCAGGTGGTGTTGAGGAAATGCTGGAGGTCCCGCGTGGTTTTGGGGTACTTCATCAGCTCCTTCTCAGCAAAGGTGGCCACCGCGTCCCTGCCGGGCCAGCGCCGCTCCCAGGTGGCGTTGGGGACGTGGAAGCTCAGGAAAGCTGTCCCGTTGAGCGTCACCTCGTAGAAGCTTTGGGCTGTGCCATTGGGGAAAAGGCTGCAGCCGAGGTGGCAGCACAGGCTCTGGGTGTCTGTGGGGACAGAGTCAGCAGGTCAGGGTCAGTGTGCTCCTAACCCTCGGCAACCCATGGCTGTCACCAGCATCGAGCTGTGCATTGAGTTTGTGAGGCCTCAGCCTTGCACCACGCAACCCAGCCACTGGTCTGTTTTCACTCTGTTTAGCTGCAATGGCAACTTTTCCCAACAGATGGGCACTGCGCTTTATCTTCCCCTTCCTTATCTGAGTACAGCACAGCTTCACTGTTAGAGACGGGTAGGTTTTGGGTGCTATCCCTCACCCCCACAGAAGGATGCAGCACAGGGAGGATGGGACCCTGGGCAAGGGGAAACCCCAAGGTGAGAAAGTGCTCCCTGAAGGCCAGGTAAGGAAATGCAGAGCTGGGGCAAAACTGGTTTGGGGGTAAAAAAGGAAATGATGGGGTAACACAGCCTGGGCAGGAACATGACAGGAGCAATGCAGGCAGGGACATGAAGCCATTGCCATCAGCACCCCGCACCTCCCACAGCAGCTGCAGGGTGCAGGAGGGGAGTGAAGGCAACATAAAGGCAGGGAGCAGGCAGAATGCTTGCACCTCCCCATCCCCTCAGGCTGCAGCCCCCAGCCCTTTTCCCAAGGCTGAGCATCACCCTGTCCCCCCGGTGGGCTCTGGGTAAGAAACTCCCAGCTCAGAAGGGCTCCTTTTGCCTAGAGAGACAATTTGCATGTGGCCATGTCCATCCCTTTGCCAAGCTGTTCCAGTGCCCAGGCAGTGAATGGGGGCTCCTCTTCCCCACTGGGACCCATCCCTGTGCCCTCCCAGGGTACCACTCACAGTTGATAGGCCTCTCCTTGCTGAAGAGCTTCACCAGCTGGCTGAAGTAGTCCAGGTAGGTGGTCACATCCTGCTGCCGCCTGGCCCAGGCGGCCGGGGGCTCCAGCGGCAGCACCTGGGTGACATTGAGCCCTTCCAGGAGATGGCTGAGCTGCCCGTCCAGACTGGCATTCCCCCAGAATTCAGAGCTGCCTTTGGAGACCAGGGTCTGCTGCAGCATGGTGAAGGTGAGCGGAGCTGCAGGAGACAGCAGGCATCACCCACCGCCTCATCCCCTCACCTAAAAGCCATGGGTGTCTCCACATGTGAACACTGAGTTCCTCCAACCCCAGCCACCACTGTGCCCTTGCCTTACCTGCCTGATCTGCCCCACAGCCCAGAGCCCCGCAGAGCAGCAGCAACCGGAGCATCGTGGGGATGGGGACTGAATGGATGGCCCCACGGCTGGCCTGGTGGGGAGTTAAGCAGGACGGGGAGGTGGGGCTGCGGGAGGAGGAGAGTGGGAGTCCAGCCAGGTCTCTCCCATTTCCTTAGTCCGAGCCACCCGCACCCCTTCCCTGCCGGACATGCCCTAAAGCGCTGAGCTCACAGGGGAGTGAGCAGCCAGTGCCTGCCCCAGTTTCCCCATGCCTTGAGGATGAGCTCCAGGGATCCCTTTGGCAGGAGCCCCATGCATCATAGAATCACAGAATGGTCTGGGTTGGAAGGGACTTTAATATCTCATTCGAAACCCCTGCCAGGGGCAGGGACACCTTCCACTAGACCAGGGTGCTCCAAGTCCCATCCAACCTGGCCTTGAACACTGCCAGGGATGGGGCAGCCACAGCTTCTCTGGGCACCCTGTGCCAGTGCCTCAGCACCCTCACAGGGAAGAACTTCTTCCTAATAACTAACCTGAATCTTCCCCGTTTTAGTCTATACCCATTGCCCCTTGAATGTGTAATGCCGGCGGGGAAACACAGCGGCAGGGGACCACTCCAGGAGGAGAAGGGAAGGATGGAGGGGAGCAGCCTCCCAGACCCACGCTGCACCCATGGGGGGCCTGGTGGGTACATCCGGTACCGGTGCTCCCGGCAAGCGCTGATGCGACATGTTCCCCAATTATCCCTGGAAGGACGCGGTTCTAAGGATGCAGCATCCGTGCAGACCTCTCACGGGGGAGGGGTCGGGACCGAGAAGCGCCCGGCAGGGCTGGCTCCGTGTGCCCGGTGTCTGTAGGAGCCATGGTTTAGCGTTCAAACGCTAAGAGACCTGCATTAAAACGCCGCGCTCAGGCACCGCACGTTGCGGCGTGGCGCGGGGGGCGTGGCCTCACCGCCGGGGGCGTGTCCGTTATCGGGGGCGTGTCCGGCGGCGCCGGTGCCGGGAGCGCAGCGATGGCGGCGGCGGAGCTGGAGCGGCTGCGGATGGCCGGGGCCGGCATGGCCATCGCCGTGCTCACCAGCGGCGGCGACGCGCAAGGTGGGGCCCGGCCGCGGGGGAGCGGGGACATCGGCCCCCGGTGGGCTCGCCCCGTCGGGGTTGCGTGGCTGTGGCCGTGTCCGCCCTGGCTCCCGCAGCCGCGGCGGGGCCAGAGTCCTCGGGGCCTCGGGGAGCGCAGCTCCTCCCCGGACGCCTGGGGCGGGCGCAGCAGGGACAGGGACAGGGACACGGACATGGACACACGCACGCACATTCCTCGCGTGTTTCCCGCGCGGTGCATCCCACCCGCGGATCTTCCCTGTCCCCATCACCCCGGCGGGAGCATCTTCCCGGGGCAAACCCGACGGTGGGGTCCGTCCCCCCCTCAGCCGGTGTTTGTAATGCACCTCGCTCGCAGGCAGTTGCTCATCTGCAGCTCTCACCCGTGCACTGAGTTTCTGCCTGCATGGCCCCCGCTCCTCAAGGGGACACCTCAGGGTCATCGCTGTGATCTGGTCCCCACTGGGCCACAGTGTCCCTCAAGGCCAGCCTGGTTCATATCTTGCCGTTCCAGGGATGAACGCTGCCGTCCGCGCTGTCACCCGCATGGGGATATATGTGGGAGCCAAGGTCTTCCTCATCTATGAGGTTGGGGTACCCACCCGCTCCCCATCACAAGTCAGGGGGGAGCTTCCCCCATGTGCCGGGGTACCCCTCACCTCCACCTCCTGCTTCTCCACAGGGCTACGAGGGGCTGGTGGAGGGGGGAGACAACATCAAGCAAGCCAACTGGCTCAGTGTCTCCAACATCATCCAGCTGGTGAGGATCAGTGGTAGGGTATGGGACCCCCAGATCCCACCCCAAACCTGTACGATGAGCTGTGTTCCCCCTTTCTGTCTGCAGGGTGGGACGGTGATCGGCAGTGCCCGCTGCAAAGCCTTCACCACGCGTGCAGGCCGGCTGCGGGCTGCCCGTAACTTGGTGGAGCACAGCATCACCAACCTCTGTGTCATCGGTGGGGATGGCAGCCTCACGGGCGCTGACATCTTCCGCTCTGAGTGGGGTGGGCTGCTGGAGGAGCTGGTCCGAGACGGTGGGTGAACCCCCTCCCAAAACCCTGGGTGGGTAGAATGAAAGCATTCAAGGGGCGTTGAGTCCAACCCTATCACCATGATACAGCATTACCATAGGGTTTAGTGATGCTCTTGGCTAGTCCTGGGTTAATGGTTGGACTTGATGATCTTAAAGGTCTTTCCTAGTTTACTCCATTCTGTGAGCCTCAGGGAGGGCTGGGCTCCTCCACTGCTCTGCAGAATCCAGCCCAACGCTGGGGCAGGGAATGGGAGCGCCCTAAAATATCTGGTGGCACGGCCATCCCCCCCTGCAGGGCAGATCAGTGAGGAGGTGGCGCGGGAGAACTGCCGCCTGAACATCGTGGGGCTGGTGGGCTCCATCGACAATGATTTCTGCGGCACCGACATGACCATTGGCACCGACTCGGCACTGCACCGCATCATGGAGGTGATCGATGCCATCACCACCACGGCACAGAGGTGAGCGGGCTGGGGGCTGGACTCTGGACCACCCTGGGCATCACATCCACTTTCCATCTCCTCCTACCCGTATTCTTGCAGCCACCAGCGGACGTTCGTGCTGGAGGTGATGGGCCGCCACTGTGGGTAAGATGGGGAAGGAATCAATGGGATGGGGTGGGATGGGATGCTACGTGTTGGGGCTGGTGCTGGTGCTGCCACCACCGTGTCCCCACAGGTACCTGGCGCTGGTATCCGGCTTGGCCTCAGGCGCAGACTGGCTCTTCATCCCTGAATCCCCTCCAGAGGATGGCTGGGAGGATCTCATGTGTGAGCGGCTTGGGGAGGTGAGAAAGGGGGTTCCTATGGTCACATCCCCCTTTTCTCTCTGGAGAGTCCCCACAGGGATCTGGGCTGAGCCCTGTGGCCAGTGGCCAAAACCTGCGAAGCTTCGGGAGCTCCCATCATTGTCCCTGTGAAACAGGGCACTCAGCTGAGTGCAAATCCAGCCCTCATGTGCCAGGGGCAGTGCTGCCTCGGGGCTTCGGCACCCAGACCATGAGCCACCCCCCAGCAGCAGCTGATGTGGGGAGGGTGGAAGGATGCTGGGACTTGGTTGCCGGTGATTTTTGGCTAACCTTGGTGGCTGATTTCCTCCCTACACCAGACACGCAGCAGGGGCTCACGGCTCAACATCATCATCATTGCTGAAGGTGCCATCGACCGCAACGGCAAACCAATCTCCTCCAACTACGTGAAGGATGTAAGTGACTGCTCCAGCATCCACTCCAGCACCTGCAGTGACCAGTGGGTTCCTGTGTGACCTCCTCTCTTCTCTGCAGCTGGTGGTGCAGCGCTTGGGTTTCGACACACGGGTCACCGTCCTTGGCCACGTGCAGCGTGGCGGGACTCCATCAGCCTTTGACCGTGTGCTGGTAGGTCCTGGGTGAGGGTGATACAGGGGGCAATCCTCCAGAAAGGAGCAGGCAGCTGGGAGAACCCTGTTCCTGCTTTCCCTCTACCCATCGCAAAGGACTTGCCAGCTTGGGATGAGACTCAGATGGTCCCCACAGGCTCAGCACTGCAGAACAATGTGCTCTTTTTCCCTCATTTGCTTCAAATTCCATGGGTTTTTAAGTAAAACCAGCAGCTCCCTGGCTGTAAGTCAGCTGTGCAAGCAGCCACGCAGTTTCCAAGCCTGTGGGAGGCATCCCAGCCAGCTGGCATAGGGCAACCCTGATGTCACAGGGCACCGGGTGCCCCTTTCCCTTTGCAGAGCAGCAAGATGGGGATGGAGGCAGTGATGGCTCTGCTGGAGGCCACGCCAGACACACCAGCCTGCGTGGTGAGCCTCTCGGGGAACCAGTCTGTGCGGCTGCCGCTTATGGAGTGCGTCCAGGTGGTGAGTACCAGGAGGATGAGGCATGCCAGCCTGCTGGGTGCGGGTCCTGCTCCCCTTCCCTGCAAGCAGGGGTCTCATAGTGCTGTTCTCTTACTGCCCTAAACAAAGACTAAGGATGTGCAGAAGGCCATGGATGAGAAGAGGTTTGATGAGGCCATCCAGCTGCGTGGGAGGTGAGGAGCGGGGATTGGGATGGTGCGAGACCTCCCTGTGGGACGGCCAAAAGGATGTGCTGGGATGGGGGGTTCTCTCTTGGGGGGAAACCATTGGCTCCTGCCTCTGGGAGGGCATCCCCTCTTCCTTCTCTGGGTCTAGATGCCCCTCAGGGCCATGCTGCCTTGTTCTTGCAGGAGCTTTGAGAACAACTGGAACATCTACAAGCTGCTGGCGCACCAGAAGCCAGCACAGGAGAAGGTGAGGAGGGACGGAGAGCGACAGTGGTCACTGTCCCCACCTTGGGGGACACGCACCCATGTGCCATCCCACTCACTGTCCCCACAGAGTCCCTTCAGCCTGGCCATCCTGAACGTGGGTGCCCCCGCTGCTGGCATGAACGCTGCCGTCAGGTCGGCTGTGCGCATCGGCATCTGCAAGGGACACACCGTCTACGTGGTGAGCGACGGCTTCGAGGGCTTGTCCAAGGGGCAGGTGAGTGGGATGGTGAGCCTGGGTGCCACAGACGGCCCAGAGGAATGGGTTTGGGCTTGGAGGGCGTTACAGGGTGTTTTACCCCAAAACTGAGCTCTGCTGCTTTCAGATCCGCGAGGTGGGCTGGCACGACGTGGCGGGCTGGCTGGGACGTGGTGGGTCCATGCTGGGCACCAAGCGGTAAGTGCAGCCCCAGAGGGCTATATGGGAGGGGATCGCCCATCCTCACCTCACAGTCTCTCCTCCGTTTCCCCCCAGGACACTGCCCAAGACCTGCATGGAAAAGATCGTGGAGAACGTGCGGAAATTCAACATCCAGGGGCTGCTGGTCATTGGGGGGTTCGAGGTGCGGGGGGAATCCTCAATTCTGTTTCAGAGGGGGCTGGGATGGACTGTCAGCATCCCATGTGGTGCAGGCAGCCCATGGCATCCCTTTTGGGATGTGGATCCTGCCCCAGGGCCAGCATCTCCCCAGCTTTGGGCTGTTTGCAGGCCTACGAGGGGGTGCTGCAGCTGGTGGAGGCCCGCGGGCAGTACGAGGAGCTCTGCATCGTCATGTGTGTCATCCCTGCCACCATCAGCAACAACGTGCCTGGCACTGACTTCAGCCTGGGCTCAGACACAGCTGTCAATGCAGCCATGGAGGTGAGGGACAGACAGGGGGCAGCTCCCGAAGCTGTCCTGCTCCAGCAGGTCCCATCATGTTTTGGGATGGTACATTCCGAATGAACCGGGCTTCCATCCCAGGCAGCAAAGGCGAGTTTTCCTTGTGTGACCCCCCCTTCTCCTGGCACAGAGCTGTGACCGCATCAAGCAGTCGGCCTCAGGCACCAAGCGCCGTGTCTTCATCGTGGAGACGATGGGGGGCTACTGCGGGTACCTGTCCACTGTCACCGGCATCGCGGTGGGTGCCGATGCTGCCTATGTCTATGAAGATCCCTTCACCATCCACGACCTGAAGGTGAGCAGGGCAGGACCTGTTTTCTGGCAGTATCATTTGGGTAAAATAAGAAGGGAAACTTGGAAAGGGAGGGCTCTGGGTCAGGACAGGATTTGGGGGAACAAGGCCAAGCTCCGTGAAGCTGCTGGGTCGATGTTAGTGGCACAGGTCCAAACAAGAGAACCAGAGGGACCCAGCATGGCTGTATGTTCATCTTGCAGGCCAACGTGGAGCACTTGACTGACAAAATGAAGACAGACATACAGAGGGGGCTGGTGCTGCGGTGAGTTGGAAACCCCCAGGGATGCTCACTGAAAAGCTCAGCCCTGTGGAATGGATAGAGCCTGGAGCTGAGCCCTTTCTGTGGCCAGAGAGGGTCCTTGTGTGCAGTCAGATTCGGCGGGGTGGGCACTCAGCTGGGGAACAGTCTTACAGTGGGATGCCTCTGGTGCTGTCCTCACCCCTGCCCCAGGGTCCTGCTGGGGAGATGAGCTGGAGCAGCTAAGATGTTCAGGGAAGCATGGAGGGACCCCCTCCAATCCTTTCCCTCTGTCCCCCCAGCAATGAGAAGTGCCACGAACACTACACCACCGAGTTCCTCTACAACCTCTACTCCTCTGAGGGCAAAGGCATCTTCGATTGCAGGATTAACGTCCTGGGTCACCTCCAGCAGGTACAGGGGATGGGGCAACACACGCTGTCCCCAAGAGCTGGGTGGGTTTGTCATTGCCATTTGTTGGTCCCCAGGGGGGAGCGCCAACCCCCTTTGACCGGAACTATGGGACCAAGCTGGGAGTGAAGGCGGTGCTGTGGATGTCGGAGAAGCTGCAGGAGGCCTACAGCAAGGGTGAGCCGAGGGCTGGGGGTCCTGTGGTGGGGTGGGCAGATGCTGGTGGCACTGGGCAGGCGGGACCTGGTGAGGTGGCCATGGTTGGCAGCATCCACCCCCCTCCCAGGGCGCACGTTTGCCAACTCAGCAGAGTCTGCCTGCGTGATCGGGCTCAGGAAGAAGGTGGTGGCCTTCAGCCCTGTGACCGAGCTCAAGAAAGTCACTGACTTTGAGTAAGTCCCGATCCCTGTGCCCCAGTGGTTTGCCAGGTCCCAGGGGGAGACCCTCTCCTGGGTGGTCCCTGGGACCACACTAGAGCCGTGTCTCCCCCTTTGCAGGCACAGGCTGCCCCAGGAGCAGTGGTGGCTGAACCTGCGGCTGATGCTGAAGATGCTCGCCAACTACCAGATCAGTCTGACCGAGTACATCTCGGGAACGATGGAGCACGTCACTCGCCGCACACTCAGCATCGAGAAGGGCTTCTAATCCCACCAACCCAAGCCATAGCCCCCCGCCCTGTGTCATCTCCATCCCCACATGCTGCTCGGGGAGCACCAGGTCCCCTGTTCTCAGTAGCCCTGTAGCTTTGCCATCAACCCCTTAAAGCAGGCAGAGCCTGGTCGCAGCTCTCAGACCAGCACAATCCTGCCCCAAAATGCTGGTCCAGGGGTCTGGTTCCTCTGCAGGTGCAGAGAAGAGGTGTTGCTAGAGCCCTGCTACAGAGCCCAGACCCTTTGTCTTCCCTTAATAGTTTATTCCTGTTATTTAACGATGGGGTATCTTGATTCCTTACTTAGCGGCTTGACCGCCTGAGGCAACTGCTGCTGTTAGTCACCTGCCCTGTGTGCAGGAGGAGAGCCAAGGAGGATGCGGTGAGATCCCAGAGTGGGTAGGGGCTGTTCCTGGGGGCTCTCAGCTACCCCAGGGGCCCTGATAAAGCTCCATCCTCCAGTGGTGTTTGGCCTGTGGGGTGTCTCAAGGGCTCAGCACAGAGCACTGGTCCTGGCAAGCCCCTTTTTCCCGGCCACCTTGCATGATGCTTGGCTGTGACCGTCACCATGCAGCCCTGGGTGCTGTGCTCGTCATCTCACTCCCCAGATCTTGTACCATTCGTGGCACTGCTCTCTTCCTCTAGAGATAAAACCTGCTGGAGCCAAACCTGCCTTGCTGGAGAGTGATCATTGTGTGCTGTGGGGGGAGACCTGTGGTTAGGATGGGGTGGATGAAGCCAGATGGTTTGCTGTGGAATAACACTGGGCCGTGAGGCTTCCCTGCTTCATGCATCCTCAAAGCCTGGGAGAGCTGGACATCAGCATCCCTCTGCGGGCAGACTTCGCAATCCTGGAGGAAAACTGCTTCTCCTTTGTTTTGGTTCCCACCTTCACAGAAAGCGCAGAAGTGATTTATGGGGGTGCTATGTTTGTTTGTTAAGGCAGTTTCCCAGGGCGGCTGCCAAGCGTGCTGGCTCCCACGTGCAGTGCTCGGCTCACCCAATGCCAGATGGACACATGTAGCCCCATTCCCAGGCCACTTTCCTCCCAGGGCTTTTGGCTATGGCTCCAGCCCCTGGGACATGGCCAGCACCAGGACACTTCCCAGTCTTTTGGGTCAAACACGCATTTATGTTTTCCTCCCCATGGAGTTGTTCCCAAGCGATGACTTCTCCCCCCAGTTTCACTGCTTTTCCCCTAGCTGGCCCCATTACTTGTTTTAGGCTCTGGAGGAAGATCGTAATTACTGTATCTTTCCTGCCAGAGCTGGGCACACAGGGAATTAGCAGGCCTTGGTGACAGAGGCAGCATCGCTGCTGTTCCTGGGTATCTGCTCTGGGGACCCCAGCCAGAGACCTGGCTGTTACTGCCAGCACCAGCAAGTGGGAAATAGAATCACAGAATGGTTTAGGTTGGAAAGGACCTTAAGATCATCCAGTCCCAACCCCCTGCCTTGGGCACCGACACCTCACACTAGACCATGCCACCCAGGGTTCTGTCCAGCCTGGCCTTGAACACTGCCGGGGATGGAGCATTTACCACTTCTTTGGACAACCCATTCCAGTACTTCACCACCCTCACAGTAAAGAACTTCTTCCTTATATCTAACCTGAACTTCCCATTTTAGTTTAAACCTGCTACCCCTTGTCCTATCACACCATCCTGTGTGCACTTTTGAGAAGCCTCAGTGGTCCCACTTGCCTGCCCTAATGTCCAAGAGTCCCCGAGGGCAGTTTCAGCACAAGTTCAGGCTGTACCCACAGCCGCTGGTGTTTTCCACCATAGGGATATGTCTGCCGTCACCCCTAGATATTCCTGCTGAGACAAAAAGTGTGGGTGAAAGCAAGTCATGCCAAAAAGCTCTTGGCAGGGCAGCGGATGGGCTGGCGTGGCATCACAGCCAGGTTTACAGTGTGAATGGAGAAGGGGTGTCCCCACATGGACAAAGGTTACCGCAGCCTTAACACTTCATTTCCACTCCAAAACATAAAAGCCTGCACTGCCAGACTCCTGGGGGAAGACAGGCAAGCACAGCCCTCCCATCCTGCGGGGAGCAACCACCCTGTGCCCTACCAGGACAAGCAGGAGAGGACATAGTGACTGTGCACCCAAGCTCCCCATCACATCCAGCCCAGGCCCAGGTTCCCACCCTCCCCATAGGGAAGGCAGGACAAAAAGGCACGAGCATCTTTCAGCGAAGGGCAGGCTGCCAGGTCCCTGGGGTGAAAAGGCATGAGCTGAAGGGGCCAGGCTCCCCCTGGGCTGTGCCAAGAGTAGGATGCTGCGGGGTCATCCTGCAAGGAGTGTTTGGGAGCACCGAGGGCAGCTCTCCTGGCAGCAGGAGCACCCGCAGTCGCCAAGTGTGAAGAGTGTAGCACGTAAGCAGCGAGAGCTTGGGGACAGTCGTGCTGATGGGGATTAACAGCCCAGCTTCTTCAGTGGAGCCGGAAGGAACTGTGCCAGAGCAGCTGCAGGCCATGGTAATTGCTCCATTTGCCACCCTCACAGCAAGGAGCCCCCGTGACAGATGACACTTTGATCACTCTCCTTCCAGCAAAGCTGAGGTATGGGGGGGGTCTGGCATGCCCAAAGAGCAGCTCTCCTGTTCCCCCCAACTTGGAGAAGAACAACTACTGCCACCGAGACAGCCTGGGAGAGGGCCTGCCCTCGGCACAGGGGCAAGATGCAAGCAAGATGACGGGTAAGTCTCCTGGGCCTTGGCTGTCAAGGGAAGTCTGGTATACTATAAATCACACTGGCCATTTAAATGCAGCTGGGTTTGACGCAGAAGGCAAGAACTAGGTCATCTGAGGAGTTAAATGCCTCAGCAATCCTCACCCAAGTGATGAGGGTCAAACTGTACCCCCTCCCACCAATGTCAACAGCATTGTAGACACAGGGCTGTCATCCCCCAGGATGAGCATTCCTTCCTTTCTGGCAGCATGACAAACAGGGAGAGTGGGGACATGGAAAACGCCACGTTCCCCTGCACAGCACCACGGTCCACAGCTGAGCAGCACACAGGGTTCACATTCTGTGTCTCAGGAGCCATTACCATCCCTTTGTACCCCTGCACAAGCAAGTGAGCCTTACTCACCATCTCCTTTGCTTCCTGCGCTCCATGTGGACTCGTGGCTGCAAGAAAGTTCCCAAATACCAGTGCCTTTGCAAAGCAGCCCCTGCAGCAGCCTGGTGTGCTATCCACCCGCACCAGAGGCTGGTGAGCCATTTCCCAGGTCCAGTGAAGGGGCAAGGCACAGGGGCCCACAGCCCTCCTCCTGCTCTGCAGGGATAACAATGCAAGCCATGAACCAGACGTAATGGAGCAATGCCCAGAGTCAGTTGTTCTCACTGTGTTTGCTGAACCCCAGCCACAAGTGATGTGTCCTAGAGGGATAATTGGTTTTATTTGGTATGTCACAATATTTCAGTTTGTATTTAGGAGCTCTATAAAATCTTAGTAAATGCAGCTTTTTCAATTAAAGAAGAAACACCAACTCCTGATGGCTGTGCAAGCCTGACAGTAACGCCTGGCTTGTTTTCTTCTAACTGCAAAATGCCCAAGGGCTTTTTACTCTGATGTTGTTTCCTTAAGCTGCTCTAATGCCTGCAGGGGCATGAGGGGGTGAGAGTAGAGCTGAGCATTCAGGATCTGGGAGAGTATAACTGCTGTTTCACTGAGGCTGCATCAGCTTTTCTTTGGGCTGCCTGACCGCCAAGTCAGATGCTGCACATTGCTGATGATGACCAGAAGTCAGGAGCTGAAGATAAAGAATTCGACATTGACCTTCACCATCTGCACCAGACAGTTCTTGGTGATCACTTCAGACAGCGTCTCCCCAACAGACTTCACAAAACCAGATCTTTGTGGTAGAACTGCCTTCAGAGTGTGCTACACACAGAGGCTGGCCAAGGATCAGTCTGACAGGGAGCCACCAACAAGCAGTGAGTGACCTTTCTGGTCGTCAACAGGCTTTGCCATCCCCCTTCGATTGTACAGCATAGCAGCACCACTCACTGCAGCCCTGCTCACTTATGCTTTGCTGATTTGCCTGCAGCTCCCATCAAACAGCCCCAGCAACATGAGATACAAGTGTTAACACAGCCTGCTACGCAAGCAGGAAAGCTCCCGAGAGCTGGGTCAGGTGCTGCCAACCCCAGCATGATGTGCACAGCCACGGGCGATGTCAGGAGCTACAGGGGCAGCCAGCAGCACCCCAGTCCAGCCCCTCCACAGGGAAAGCACAGAGGGAAACACCGAGGCTTTGGCTGCAGCCAGGCATGTGTGAGCAGAACGGTGCTACAGGTCTGGCTGGTTCTCCGGGGAGGTTTGTAATGGGCACTGTCACTCCTCCTGCAGCTCCTTCTTCCCAACAGCCTGGAGCCTCCTCCCCACTGTCTGATGGATTATCTCCAGACCCTCCGCATCCAGTTCCTTTGTGAGTAGTAGGATGGCATTCAGGACATTGTTCTGCTGGAATCAGACAGACACTACTTTATACAAGCATATGAACACCGAGCCTAGAAAAGCACACTTAGATTTTTAAAACGCTGCTCTTTCTAGGAACTCCACCACAGCCAGTTTGCAACAGCCACCTGCAGCTACAAGGACAGAACAACCAAGCCCTAAAGGCAAAAAGGGACAGAGACTGCATGTGAGGAGGCTAACTGGAATGCAGGACAAACCCATCCACCCAGTCCTGCGGACTGCCCACATGCCTCTGGCTTCTCGCCACCCTCCTGACTGCCTTCTGTAAGGAAAGGCCCATTCATGAGCAGCCACCCTCTCTCTCTCCAGCGTGATCAAATGTAGGATGGGAAAGGACAGGAACCCTCTGATCTGAGGAATAAAGAGCTGGTAGAATCATAAAAGCACGAGCTGGAAGAAACCCTTGAAGGTCCCCAGCCCGACTCTCACACATCATTCAGCAGCACTGTACACATGCAGCAAGACTTGTAGCAAACTCTTGGTAATGCTGTTGAGCTTTGCAGTGAGCAAACTGTGAGCAGTTTATCTCCTACAGACCTCTGAGTAAGGAGAGAGCTTCAGTGGCAGTAAATGAGCATACTTAGAGAAGCCAGTGAAACAACATTTAGACTACTTTGATTTTTCTTATTTCTTCTTATTTCTTATGCCTCATCCCTGGTAGTGCTCAAGGCCAGGCTGGACAGGGCTTGGAGAAACCTGGTCTAGTGGAAGGCGTCCCTGCCCATGGCAGGGGGTTGGAACTGGATGACCTTAAAGTCCCTTCCAACCCAAACCATTCTATGATTCTGTGATGATTCCCACATGTCCTATCACTGGATACCAAGGAGAAGAGGTCAGCACCTCCCTCTTGACTTCACCTCCTAAGGAAGCTGTAGAGAGCAATGGTGTTGCCCCTCAGCCTGTTTTTTCTCCAAACTAGATAAAACCCAAGTCCTCAGCCACTCCCTACAGGACATTCCTTCCAGCCCTGCCACCAGTTTTGTTGCCCTCCTCTAGAAGCATTCAAGTACCTCAACATCATTCTCAAACGGTATGGCCCAGAACTGCAGGAAACAAAAAAGCAATCTGGTCTTCAGAAGATACTCACTCTCTTCTTGCGGTTACAATCTCTCTCTTGAGGTGAAAAGGAGGAAAATTTATCCTTGGGAACAGGCTTCATACCAAGCTCCTCTCGGATTTTGCTAAAGAAGGGGAGGAAGAGCAAATGTTATGACCAACTGAGAGAACCTTACTCTGCCAGGCCTTACTCTGCCAGGCCTTCTAATCATGGCAACCATGAATGAAGCATGTAGTTGAAGGACGGGGGGTGCATCTATTCTAACACCACCACCCCCTACAAACCAACATCCCAAGTAAAACTCCCACATGAAGTGACATTCACCCAGCTATAAAACCCACAACTGCTATTAAACCAGCACAGCTCCAGCATCATAACTGGAACAGTGGGAATCTGCACCAGCTGCTGGCCTGGCCCATGGACTATCAGGTTTGGCTGCCAGTGTGCTTTCACACTACACAAGTTCAGCCCAGACATCCTAACAGCTCACAAGGAAGCCCTTACTTTGTCTCTTCCAGACTGAAGTTCAGCAGTTCACTCTCTGTCTCTGTGGTGGATTCAGCAACACTGGATTCAGTGGACTCACAGCAGCCATTCCGCACATTCCTCCTTGCTGGTGGGGCCGTGATCTCCTCGCCATCAACCAGGGCCTGTGACAGTTCTTCCTCTGTCACAGCTACAAAAGCCAAAACAAAAGCCTGCTGCAATGAATCCAACAGCCCAGGAAGGAAACATCTCTAACAGGGGAGGTACTACTGCTGCAGAGATACACTGCAGGGGTTTGGCCCCAAAATCATCCTTTGTACTGGCCTTCTGCTTTTATCCTCCTCCTACAGTAAAACACAACAGGAGAATGATGGCAGCCATCACCAGTCTATCAAAGTGAGAAAGGTATCAAGGAGGGCTGCAAACATGCTTTGCTACTTCTTGTCTCTGGAGAAGGCTCCAAAAGCCACTGCACTACAGATACCAGATGGAAAAGCTTGTTTTTTATGCCAGCATAAGTTGCAGAATCTTTGTTTTGCCACAGCTAAGGAGAGAGCTCTTTAAACCAGCAATTAGTGGTACTGTCTGAATTATAATGAGAAGCTCTCAATCCCATTAATGTTAACTCTAGCACTGCAGGGAAGGCAGAAACCAGCTTAGAAGCAGTGGATCTCGCAGAGCAGACACTCAACCTTCAATGCATCCTGACCCAAGGAAGAGTCAAAGGACATCTTAAAGAGAGGAACCAACACATCACTGGTTGGTTTCCCATTCACCCTGCCCATGGCTTGGAGCTGTTTACCTGTTTACCCACCTTGGTTATCAAGCTTCTGCAGGCTGGGTAGGTTACGAAGCACCGTCATTCGGTAGCGGTGGGGGTCTGTCCCACAGCAGGGATTTTCAGACAGCCACAGGACCCTCAGCCGGGGCAGGTTTTTGAGGTAGAAGAGCTCATTTAGGCTTGCAATGTTGTTCTTCCTCAAATAGAGTTCACTCAGATTCTGGCACTGATTCAGAGGCTCGAGATCTGAGATGCCATTCACACTGGAGAGCACAGGATCAGAGACCAGTAAGCCCATCCCTCCCTCACTGTACTGTTCACATGAGAGCACAGCCCCTGTAGCACAGCAGCTTCCCAGCCCCCCTTCCCACAACTCCACACTGGGGCACATCATGGCAAGGGACGTCAAGCAACCCACAGCTTATAGCACTTCATCTTTTCAACAGAAGGAATAAATAAATAAGCAGCCACTCCTCTCTACTGCAGTGACAAACAGCCTCTGCTTTCCCCAAACGCCTGTCGCATTTGCATCCTTTCCTATAGCAGTTCCTCAGACTCACTGAAGGAGAACCTATGTAAGATTCCCCAAGCTAAAGAGCTCAGATTTACAGACAGCACTGGCCGTTGTAGGATCCCCAGGACAGGGGAAAGATGGATGTTTTGTTAGGGGGAGTCTTACAAAAATTACAGGCTCTGTGAGGTCCATGAAACATTTCAACAAGCATTCTGCAAACTGGCCCCATACAGAGGCCCAGAAGATCCCCACCCAAGCTATAGAATGGAACTTAGGAAGCAACGATCCTAACAGGTTTCAACACTTCTCAAAACAGGGACTATTTTCTTGAGTAGCAAAGTGAAGGGTGCAGAGGTCCCAGCAGAAGAATAATCATTTCTTCATCTTTGCCACTTGAGAAATGGGGCATGAAGAGCTAGGCAGCTCACACAGCCACAGAAAGGTGGTAAAAAACCACTGGCCAGGTCACAACCCCATGTTAAGGTGATTTCCTCTGCCCTCTCCAAAACTGGCGGTCCAACAGTCACCTGAACGTGATCACCTCGATGTTGGGCAAATCCCGGCATATTGATATCTGGGGCAGGAAGAGACAGAAACAGCAAGTTGGCACTTCCAGAAAAGAGAAAAAAGGCAATTTAAATCACAGACAAGATAAAAGCAAGCACGGGAATTTAGGTTTGCTTCAGCCTAACTCAAGTTTAATACCACCAGAGATCTGCTGTGCCAATCAGTGCAGAGTCAGCAGCTCCTCCACCCTCACTGCCCAAGAGTGGAAGCACAGATACAAGTCAGCAGCATGTTGCTTTTCTGCTCCAGCAACTCTGCACAGGCTTCCAGCCAACACATACAGGGCAGGATCCCTCTTACCCCAGACAGCCCTCTAACAAGAGTACATCATCCAAAGTCCCAAACAGGCAAGGTAGGGCTCAGGGTCCCCATGGGTCCATGCAGGGCCTTGGTGAGGAATCGGTTCCAAGGGCTCTCCGGAAACAACAGCATCCCTGCATGGGCTTTTTGATTTTGATTTGTTTAGGTTATTTTGAGATGCTGATCAATCCTGAAAATCACTGCAGCCCACTGGCAGCAAGCCAGCCCAAACCCAGGCTGGTGCCTTCCTCAGCGCCCTGTTAACCCCATCCCTGCTGCGGCTGCTGGCCCAGGCTATGGCCAGCCTGATGGGCACAGGCTGGGGCTCCACGATAGCAGCGTGGACCCGCGGTGCCTCGTCCTCGTTGGCTCTTCCCGGCAGGATGGGAGCGGGCACGCAGTACTTACATCCGTCAAGTGGCTGCCCCTGCGGGAAGAGAGCAGGGGGTCACCGGGAGCACGGCAGGGCCCAGCCGCCCGCCTGCTGTCCCCACGCCCAGTCTGCATCCCCCAGAGCTCCTCTGACACAGCCCTCCATGTGCTCCCCGCTCCCAGACCTGCCTGTGCACCCTCCCCAGGCCCAGCGCCAGGCCCAGGCCCAGCTGCCCGCCCCGCCTCCCGCCGGGCCCGCACGGCCCCGGGCCGCTCCCGCCGGCGCCCACCAGCAGTTAAGGCGGCGGACACCATCAAGCGCCACGGCCTTGGACCGAGCCAGCACCGCCGCCCGCGTCAGCCTCATGGCCGCGCCGGGCCGGCCGCCGCCGCCGCTGTTGCCAGAGGCGGAACCCAGCATTCGCGCAGGCTCCTCCCGGCCGGGGCGGAACGGGGCTGGGCCTGGGCACTGGAGCTCCAGCACGCGTTGCATTGCATTGCACTGTCTACCTTTCACCTCCGTTGCCCGGCCTGCCGCCGGGTTGGGCATCGCCGGCAGCCATCCGACCCTTGGGGTCTGCTGCTCCAGCCCTGCCAGCTCTGGATGGGGCTGTGTTGCCTGCAGCAACAGGCTGGGTATCCTGAAGATCCCTGATGTGCGGTTGTGTTTAATTGCCTCATACTTGCATGTAGATTTGATTATTAATTTGATTATATCTAATTAGAGAATGTTTCATACAGATATTCACACCTTTATGGATATGTATTTATATGTAACATAGATATGACATATCATATATGACTTATAAGTGGCACATAGGGATACATATACATGTCTATATAGATCTCCTCATGTATGTATCTCCTCATGTATATATACCCCTACATCTGTATTTATATAAACTATGCAAAAATAAGCCTTGGAGGCAGTTGAAGCAACTTTTGGAGTTCCTGACTGTTCTGCGTGCAGCTGTGCACGGGATTTGGGCCGTGTGTCGGTAAAGGCAGCTGCAGGATCCAAATCCTCAGCATGGCAGGAGGAACAGCAGCATACACAGACAGCTTTGTGGTACTTTCCTTCTCCAAATCCTGGGCTGCTTTCACTCCCAGTGGAATATGGAAACACCAGAGCATGCTTTCACCTGCCTGCCTGCACCGTCCCAGTCCCAGCCCCAGCCGTGCTGCTGCACTGTTATCCCTGAAACAGGTTAAGTAAAGAATCTTCTGTAGGTGCCACAGAGAGATTCTCATACTTACCTTGCTCACACAGGTACAGGTCAGTCTGTTTACACTCCTCTGCCTGTTCTGACACCTCTCCTGCAACTGAGCCATGTGCAAAAGATTGTTTCGTTCAGGTTAATTAAATTGATTTTAATCCCCAGTTTCATACAGCAAGTAGTATCACTAATAATCTCAGTGAGACCTCCTCCCTGGTCTTTTAGAACAGAGCGAGCTTAAAAAATAGCAGCCTGGAGAGAAAAAACAAAGAACCACTGTTAAGTCTGGAACCACATGGTCTCATAAGGCTGTGTGGGATCACCTACAACCCATGGCATGTCCACATCCCACTGGCAGCCCTGCAGTGTCGCCTATCAGATCATTCATGGCTCCACTGCAGAGATGGAATCTACCCATCATGAGCTCCCCCAGGCTCCACTCCCATCAGTAATGCAAGATGAGGAGAAATTATTATTTTGGCAAATAGCAATGCTTACTCAGGGGTTGCTAATTCTTTGGCATTTGTTTACTGAATTGCAGGCTATATAAAAAAACACCCCACACTTCTGAAATTAATGAAAAGATTTGTTTTCAGTGGCGCACTTTGATTCCAACATGTCTGCAGCTGCAGAGCCATCCTGACAGCTCCCTGCTCCCCCTCCGCCTCTTCTTGCCCCCGCAGCACGCCAACACGCTTGCTGGAGCACACAGAAACCACATTAGGGAGTGAGCCAGCTCAAAAATAATCAGTGAACCAGCATTAGACAGTTGCTGAAAGAACAAATGGAGATGAGCACAGAGAGGACGGTCACTGCTTGAGTGCGAGCCATGTTTAAGCATGCTCTGAAATTAAGAGTGCATGACCTGAGCTGTTTGTAGATTTTGAGGGATCTCTTCTGAGGAATTAGTTGCCTCTGAAGATGATGTAGCATGTGTGAGACTGTTACTTTAACTGCACAAGTGGCTTTTATATCCTCTGCCAGGAATATGGCTGTGGAGAACACAGTCAGGAGTTCCACAAATGCATATTCACGCTGTAGAAACACAAGCTGGGATTGCCCCAAGCAAACCAGAAAGCATGTCTTGAACCCAATTGCGTAATCCAAATGAAGAGAAAGGAAGAGCTGCATCTCTGAGTGCCTCCCGCAGCAGGGAGATAATCTCCTTGGGATCATCTCACACATCTGCGTCACTGTTGCAGAGGCCAAGAACAGTGGGGTCAGATGTTTGCTGAAAGGTAGGATTGCTTCAGTAGCTCTTGGTTGACCAAGTTTAACTATGAATAGAAAGGATCAGAGCACTGATCGGCTGTTCCTTTTCCTTTGTGCCCTGTTCTCCTGCTCAGAGCATCTTCACGAGCCCTGGCGACAGCACAGCTGCAAGAGGCCTTTGCTTCTAGCAGACTTCAGCCAGTTTACCCCCAGTGGTGTCTCCTCAGTCCTGCTGGTGAAGGGGAACAGCTTGAGGACCGGTGGTCAGACCAATGCCTGGCTCTGCGGTGTGTTGTCAGCAGAGATTTTGCTTTCACAGTCACAAGACCTTCTTTGAGGGTTGTGGATTACTTAGCTTTATATAGACCAAGGGGATGGAAAATAAATGCCATCAAACTTTCTGCACCAAAAGTGAACCAAAGGAGAACCCTGTAGAGTTCAGGCACCATCAATCAGAACTCTTTGCTGCACGTTTTGGAGGAGTGATATGATTTCTAAAGACAACCCATAACTTCAGTGTCATGCTCCTGAATCTTAGCCAGCTTTGGCAGCTCATTTCAGACGTCTCTCCCTGACCCTTCAGTACAGGGTGCTCCTTTTCTCCCTCCTGTTACAAGCAGCATAGAGGAAAAACTGATTTTCCTGAGCTCTAGTCCTCAACAATTCAATAAACACGTGGTGCTTTCTGTGTCTCCATCCTGCCACCCTTGCTTGTGACTTTGTACAGCACAGTGTATCACTAACTGTGCTGTAACAGCAGCAAAGCATGGAGATGAAGCCACTGAAAAGTGGCATTAAAAAAACCCTGCGGTATCTCTATGTCAGCAAAAGCTGCAAAAGCCTTCCTCTTTGGTTGATAAATTTATCTTTGCGCTCTGGGGCTGGGAGGCAGAAGGGCGGCCAAGCAGCCTCCAGCTTGTCTCTTCTTGTGAGTGTCAAAGTTAATGGAAATGGGGCTGGAATCCCCCTGGGCGTTTCAGAAGCCATCACCTGGAAATGTGCAGCACCGGAGCTGCTTGCCACACAGCACAGCTCACCAGCATTTAAAGCTATCAGTCAGATTGCTGTCTCCACAGCTCGCCACCAAGCTGCTCTCTGGTGTTTTCAGCTTTACCGTTCCAGCACGTTGCTGCCACCTCTTAAATCTGTGTGGCAAACAGCGCTGGGAATGAAAAATAAAGCCACTGTTTGAACAGGTACCGAGGTGTTCAACACTCTACCTCGCTGCTCATTTAACAGCACAAATACAGGTGTGTGCAGAGCATTATCCCAACTCTCACTCTACAGGGAATGTGTTCAAGTGAAGGGAAATAACTGCTGCTGGTGTGTCAGATGGTTATGGGAGCTGCCATGGAGTGGGAGTGCATCCTTTAGCAGCAGTGCATGGGGTAACCAATGCACTGGGATGTGCTGGCTGGGTGTGTTGATTCCTTCTGTCTCCACACTTCAACCCTTGTGCAGTGCCGTGGCATCAAGAGCACTAGGTCAGCGTTTTGCTTAAACTAAAAGGGTGTATGTTAAGTTGGTGTATTTTAAGTCACAGCAATCCACTCCATTTGGACGTCCCCGTTTAACACCTGCAAAATCAGAAGCCACGCTGACTTTTTGTGGACGATGGTGCTTTACTCGTGCTGCCTGTCTTGCCTAGGTGAAATAAACCAAACGTGGCAGCCGGAGCGACGGAGAAAAAGGCGTTTGTGTCGCTCCTTGCAGGGGAAGGCACAATCCCAGCACCGAGCAGCTATGATTGTTCAGCGATGCTATGCTGCCCTCGCGTGGGCACTGTAGAAACATCCCAACCTTCACTCCCGACCTGCACTAAACTAATGCTTTGACACTCTTGGCCGTCTCCTCCGCTTGCAATCACAGCGAGGTTTTTAAACCGGCACGACCTGTGGGAGGAGAACCTGGCCTTGGCCGCAGCTTTCCCTGGCCGGGTGGGCAGGCAGGCAGGCAGGACCGTCTCCACCCGGCTCTGAAGGGGTCCGTCCGTGACCCAGCCCCCGGCACCGAGCAGCGACCAATCCCCGACGGGCTGCTAGCGGCAACCGCCGCGGCCTACCACCGCCTGGGGAGGGCGGAACTTCCCCTCACGGGCGGAGGGGGCGGGCCCCGGAGCCCGCGCTCGGGCCTCGTCACTTCCTTTGCTGAGCGTGCAGGCGCGGGGGACGGTTGTGTCGGCGGTAGCGGCGGGGAGCGGCGCGGCGGGACGATGAGCGACAGCGGGGAGCAGAACTACGGCGAACGGGTAATACATGGAGCCTGAGCGAGCTGCCCGGCCGCGTCCCGTCTTCCCCCCTCCCCCCCCACTACGCTCCGTCTTTCTCCAGGCAGTGCTTTCCCTCCTCACCCCCAGCATCCGCCGTGTCCCCGTCCTGAGGCCTGGGCTGAGTAGGTGGCGGGTGAGGAGGCCTCCGGCGGGGGAAGATGGCGGCCGGCCCGGCGGGAAGGTCGGGCGGCAGGAGTGCTGTAGCTGCCCGCCCGCCGGCGCGCTCCGTGGAGTCTGCCCGGCGCCATCTTGGGCTGGTGACCGGGCGCGCCGGAGACTAGGACAAAATGGCCGAGGTCCGCCCGCGCGTCTCTTTGCGGCCGGGCTGCTGCGGCCCTGCCGCGGGAGTGGCGGGACACGGGCTGTGGCGGGGCTGGCTCCCTCCCGCCGTGGGTGCACGGCCCTTCAGGCCCCTCCGAGTGTGCAGCCGGGCTGCGGCTGGATCAGCTGGTGCCGTGGTGCCTTCTCTATTTCACCAGACTGGTTAGGGTAGACAACATCCTGGGCCGATACTAGTCTGGGCCTTTGTTGTACGCTCACTGCATTTCGCCTTGTAAATTGAGCTCCAATTTGCTGCTTCTTGCGCTCGCTTTGTGAAACATTAACCCTGCTTCTTGAAGCAGTTGCAGCCTTTGATCTAGGTGGCTTGGTCTCTAGTTTAGATGTGATGGCAGTAGTCGAAGGGTTAAACCTCAAACTGAACGTGCTCAGAGCTAGGGCAGTCTCTTTGCTTTATGAAACCTGCATAGTTACTGCAAGATCTTACTGCCTGGGTGGAATTTTACTAATACTGCAGTAGATGACTTGCTAAGCTTCACACTGGTGGTGTACATCTGCAGTATAGATTATCTGTAGTTGGTTTTGCTTTAGTGAATCAGTCTTGTTTTCCTTTGGGGTCTTTAATTTTTACTACAACACATGAGTACAGCAGTAGTCTAAATTTTAAACTTTCACTCGAGGTGGCAGAAAAAATAATATAATACTTCTGAGCACAAAATTGCAGTGGCTGTCTTTGAATATGGCGCTTTCTCATTCAGATTCACTCATTTAGATTCAGTTTCATTAGTATGACTACTTCTACTTCAAGGGAAGTTAGGCTAGAAAAATATAGTTTCAGTAAAGCTAAAAATGCCGGATGAAAACAAGTACTGAAAGGCAGGGATTAAAGATTTACGTATTAAAACTCGTACCACCCCCAGTATTTTGTTTTCATTAATGTCATCGTATCACTCATACAACTGTTTTAGTGAGGGAGTATTACTTCTGACTTGCTCAAGGTGGATTTCTGTGTGTTAGTTTTTTTAAAATTGGTTTAGTTTCAGTTAGATTACCACTTTAAGATGGTAGCCTAACTTTAGGAGTTTGGTTTAGCTTTCAGTCAGAATGAATGGAAATGTTAATAGCGAAATGTCTTTGAAACATGATTGTGAAGGGTATGATAGGACAGCAGTTGCTGTCCCACCTGCTTTTCTATTTTGCCTTTTCTACGCTTTTATTTTAAGAAAAGCCCCATCATGTGCAGGCAGTCTTCACCAAGGCTTAAAATGAGTTACGCCTGAACTTTATGAATCATAAGCAGATTCTTTTGCCAGTGTTACTGATGATGATTTTTGCTTATTGAAGGCTTATATTTTACTGAGTTAATGGCTTTCTACTTTTTCAAGCTGGAAACACTAGGGTCTCTACAAAGTAGAAACAGTGTTTGGATAAATAATCTAGGATATGACTTTACAACTGTCTGTTAAGCTGTTCCAAGTCCGTGCTGCCAAGAAGAGTTGTGCTGAAAACATGTTCCTGCTCTTTCCCTTGTGCTAGTGTTTGTATAGTCAGTCAGATCTGGTAAGTTTCCAGCTGCATTGCTTTGCAGGCTTGACTTGATTGTGTAGCCAGGAGTCCTAATCAGCATTGGGGATGAAGAAGAAATACCAGGTGCTTTCACAAGTAGTGGGACTTGCTATTTTGACAGCAGCCCAAACTTAAATGGGCTTATGTAACAGCTTAAAGAGGAAAAAAAAAAGGGGGAGGAGAGAAGAATATCCTGGTCAAATTCTCTTTTACAGTTTATACTCCATACTGGGATTAAACTCTAGAAGCTTTTTTTTTTTTTTTAATGAAAATACTATAAATTGTTGAATGCTGCCAATACTTCAGATGCTAAAACATGCTTAAAATACTGTCAGAATGTCATGATATTTGCCACATTTTCCTAAGTCACTTTTATTTTGATTTCATTCATTGAAATTGCGCTCATTGAAGTGCATGTGATCCAGGCATGGAAGGGTTGGAAAGACTAGTTAAAGGAAGAATAGTGAGTCTCATCCTGTCTGTTCGTTAATAGTGATGGCGATTACTTGGTATGTGTCTTATTGGAAACTGTTTAATATGGTAGTCAAATAGTCAAACATTGTTTTGGTTTTTGATCAAAGTAGCTTGAATGGTGTAAATGCTTAATTTGTAAATCTGCTTGCAAGGTACTTAACGCATACATTTCCAGAAATGCTGTTTTTATTATTAACTCCTGGAAGAAGGTCTAAAGAAACAGCTTGAGAAGGTTAGAAGTAATCTGATAGCTTGATGCTGCTAAAAGATTAGGGCATCCTCTGTGTTCCTTCTTCATCAAGTGGCACTTGATCTGACTTCTTGGTGGCTGATTCAGTGCCCTAAGCTGTAAGAAGGCAGGTTGCTTTTTGCTGATGGGTTCATTTCCTGCCAGTTTGGTGCACTGAATGAGCCCTCAGGGTAAGTGCGGAGGCAGCTGGGCTTCTGTGCTCCTGGCCTGTTAGCTTAGTTCTGGGCTTTTTCAAAATACACTTTTGTTTCTTTTTGGCAGAGTTTGGGAACTGTTGCATAAAGGGGTTGTTCTGCTTACCCTCCTGAGTGGATTCCCAGCTGCCCCCAGCAGTGATCTGATCTGGTGATCCTGTGCTTCAGGGGTAGAGAGACAAAAGCTCTGTTGGATGGATTGCTGAATTAAGTAGTAGAGAGGTTGAAGGAATGTGAAATTTTCACAATTACACCTTGCATAAATCGTCTGCAGACTTAATAATGTGTAATGTGTCTGCACCTTGCTTTAGGAAAGCAAGTGGACATACGTAAGCTCATAGGGATTTAGGATTTTTTTAAATAAACTGTTAATTTTATTTGCTTGTATCTTACATTATTAACTGAAATCTGTAGCTCGTATTCCTGTGGGAAAAACTGGATCTCAAAAGTGTGAACACATGGTCCTTGCATACCTTACAGCTGCTTCTGTCCATGGAAATCTTTTCTATCTGCTACCCCCAAAATAATCCTCCTGCTGTGACATTCTGTGCTCATAGAGTAGATGAATGTGCTTAGAGGTGTTAAAATTACCATCCCTATAGTATTATACTTTGGTTTTAATATGCTTTAACTATGGAAAGAATACTTTGGAAACCACAGACCTGGACTTCAGAGCCTCCACCTGAATTCCAGTAGTGCCTGATGGAGGGGGAGAAGTGTTGGTAAAGATCAAGGGATCTGGTGGTTTTTTAAATCCATGCTTTACAATCTCAAGGTTATTAAAAAACAGTTATTTAATACTGAAAACCAGTCTTGATCTGCCTACCAGTAGTGCTTCAATACAGACAGGATAAAAAGGTTGTTTCTTCTGTTGTCTTCTGTGTGTCATGATGAGACCCTACTCTGGCATTTAAAAAAAAAAACAAACAAAACAAACCTTAAAACACACAAAGGGAAAGAACAAAAAATAGAAAACCGTAAGTTATTAGGAGCAACAGATGTTTTTACAGGTGGTAAAAAAAGCCAAATAAACTCTCCAGTTGAAGTGAGCTGTGAGAATAGCTTATGGGAGCCTTCAGTGGGTGCAGTATAATGGGGTGTAAAGGAAATTTGGAGCACTGCAAGCTCACGGTGCTTGAAATTTTGGGTAGGAAGGATTTCCTGGGGTGGGGATAGTAACAACTTTGAAATTCTAGGGCTTGTTACTAGTTTTAGTAATATCTGGATTAGATGAGGTGACCTGACTTCCTTTAAGCCAGGAAATAATAAAGAAGTGGCATAATCCTGTAAAATAGATTGAAGATAAAGATTTCAAGAGACTCCTAAAACTCTGAAAAGTGTGTGGGTATGTTTACAGGCAAGATCCCATCCTGCGTTACTTCTTGCATCCTTTTCAGTATTAGATCTGGTCAGACATGGCTCCTTCAGTCTGGCCTGAGTGTGTCAAGAGAGTTAGGTTTTGCATTTTTTCCTCAAATGAAGAACAGGTGTTGGTTTTTAGCCCTTCTTCAATCTTGCTTTAATGCTCTTCAAAGAGTTGAAGACTTATTATGGTTAAATTAATACATTAAAGTAATGGGTTTAGGTTAAATTTGTTATTTATAACTTAGTTCTATTGCACTGCCCTTTGCAGATTAGTATATGAGAGAGCTGTAGTTCAGAACACCTCCCTAGACATTGTGACAGAGAAGAACGGCCTTAACTTTGTTGCTCTTTTAATCGAAAATCAGCTTTATCCTGCAAGTTGTGTCCCCCCCAGTATTGTATGGTAGGCAACTGTAAATGGTTAAACTGTTTTGAGTTGTGTGGAAGTGGTTTAAGCATGATTGAATTTGGGGTCAGCAGATGAGTTTCTGAATGCTTAGTAGAGAATGTCTTTGAGTTGAATGTTCAGGTTTAAGAGATGCTACAAAGATTTAAGAAGTCATTTTTATTTTCTGGTACTTTAGTGGTGTTAGTGAGCATTCTTGATCAGAATTGACACAAAATTTAGAATTGTTTGGGTTGGGGGGGGGGGAGATAAAATTCTGGTGCTTATTTTACATTTTCTCTTAATATCTGGAAATAATACCTTCCAGCGTGCTCAAACTGAGTGTTTTGGCCATGTGACTGAAGTTAACATACTGATTAAAAAAAGAGAAGCTGAAAATGCTAATTAGGGTATGTCATTACCAGAGATGATTTCAAATAAATAGTAGAGGAGATGGGATATTATTGTATAACAGTGTTTGTGCGTATTGCGCAGAATTGAATTTTCACTCAGTGGAAAATGATGATTTACTTGGAAGCATAAAGCCTGCATGTGTAATCGCGCTTGTGCAGGCAGAGTAGTTGTGAGTGTGATCATAAACCTTCAAATTAAGCCTGAACTGCAAGAATGTCTCAAAAAGTAAGGACCAAATGCATTCCAAAAGCACTTCAGTCACCTGTGGCCGCACTAGGGACCTTACTTAAGTCACTTCTTGTTGATTTTTGTCTTAAGTATGTGGCTGACAGTGAAGTATTTTGACTTTCCTAATGCTAGAATTCATTAGTTGATAATTCAGTTGATCCACTGTGCATTTGCTATTAAATGCAGGAATAAATAGCTAATTCAGTTACTTAGTACAAAGTTAAACTGAATTGACTGAATCTGTTTATAAAATAGTAGGGCATTTGGTAGATTCAATTCTTGAACTGCATATAATAGTAAAAGTCCACAAAACTTTTTTTTTTTCTAGTTTCAGTTTTGGCACTAGATTTTATCCTGGAGTTTTTAAATATTCTTCATCCTGTTCTTTTTCTATTAAGGTTAATGTTGAAGAAGGAAAATGCGGAAGTCGCCATTTGACAAGTTTTATAAATGAGAATTATTTGAAGCTCAGGAATAAGTGAAGCTGAAATTTGAAAAAAAAAGAAAGTGAATGCATGCTAATTGTCAGACCAGAAGTCCCACTTGTAGAATATTGAGCAATTTGTGTGAAGTGGGGAAGATGAAAGAAGTCAGAATTTGAAACGGAAGAATGAAGAAAAGGAATAAAAATGAAGTTAAGATAAGAAGTAATCTGGAATCTGAAAGCACTACGCTAAGTAATTACTAGTCTGTTTATGTGTCCCTGTATATTTTGCTAAACATGCATGCATTATCTGTTTAATAGCAAAAGTATATGCAGGGTAAAGAAGTGTCTACCAGGAAAGAAAAAAAAAAATTGTAAAAAAAAATCTAGGCAGTTCTAATGCCAACTGCCCGGACACATAGATGTGAATTTTTACCTTTTATTTCACTGGAGCTTGTTTACAGACCTCAGGTAAACAAGAAATTATGTACAAATTAGGCTTTCAATATCTGCGTGCAGGAATCCCGTTCTGCTTCCAGAAGCGGAAGTGCTCATGGGTCTGGCAAGTCGGGGAGGCACACCCCTGCAAGATCTCGATCTAAGGAGGATTCCAGGCGTTCCAGGTCAAAATCTAGATCCAGGTCTGAATCCAGGTGAGTTTACTTCTTTTACCTCTTCCTCCTCCTCACAAGTCAGATCGTTATGTCAGAGAAGAGCTAAAGTCAAATTTAGCCCAGTTTTGTTTCCAGAGATAACTGATGATCTGTGGACATTGAGCATGTTTGATTTCAGGATTTGAAAAGCTGAACTGTCAAGTTAGATCTTCCTGCAGCTTTTCCTGTACAAGTTACAGAGACATGTATCTTTGCTGCTACAATTGGAGGTGGCATGCTTTTTAAGTCTTAGAATGATGGCTAGTTTCTGAGCATGAAGCACTACTAATTCTAGATTTTAGGTTTTTTTGCAAGATCTTTGTTAGGTAACATTAATGTGTTACATTTTCTTACTGGAAACAATGGTGTTTCTGGAGTATTTAATGGTTGTCCTGGGTTCAGCAGGACATGAGAAAGAAGCAGTAGAGAGAAGTGTGGAATCTCAACAGACATCTTCCTGACCGTTAAATAATAGTAATTTAAAAGGCTGGAAAGCTTTAAAGATTAGATGGTTTTCCTTGCTCTCAACAAAGTTGTGGAGAAAGTAGCTTGCTTATTTTACTTGTTATGTGGTGATGCACATGTACACTCTGAAAATGTCTTCTGTACTGTATTACCTATTGTTACCTGCTAAACTAGCTGTGTGCAGTGGCAGAGTTCTCTTAAAACTGCTAAGACATGTAACTGAGACATTTCTAGACTATCAGCAATTTTGTAAGACTGTAAACATCACTGCTGGCCACTTTACCTTGGCTTTAGCAGGTGTGTCGTGTAAGATGTACCTATTAAATAAAGAATTGAAAGGTAACAAAGCCTGTAAATGGGTGAATGATGTTATTTTAATAGTCTAGATAATTGAGTGCTGGCTATACAAATGAATGTGTTCATAGCTTTACTCCTTTGTAAGCATTCAGGTTAGAAAATGTGGGTTTCAGCAGTGGGGTTTCCAGCTGAGCTGTTCACAGTGTACTACTTATGTGTGTAAGCAAAGAATTAGGCATGCCAAAACTTGGGGGTCAGGCTGGGGAATGACAACACTGGAACATACTGTGCTATTAACAGTCACGCATGGTGGAAAATGCTGTCAAATACTGTGTTTAGATATCCTTGCAAGGTCAGAGTGATCCATTTGAAAGCCTTTTGTGAGAAGGAAAATACCTGGGAAATTTTGATAGCAAAGGAATGGGCTTTGGGTGGTTTTTGGTTTTTTTTTTGGTTGCTTTTCAGGCACAGTCACAAGTTTTAAATTTTATGCACTTGGCAATCCCTGTAGTACAAGAACAAATATGTTAAATTATTAAATACTTGGTAGAGTAATACCACTTTATAGAGTGTGAAATTGGAGTGACCTCTGGAATTGCCAGCAGTGAGAGATTCATTGGACAGTTCAGGAAGGGCCCAGTCCAAAATGCTGCTCAAGGCAGTCAACTCTGGGCTCAAGACTGTGTTCACAGGGCTTGCTTTATCTTGTTAGGTTCTGAAAACCTCAGAGGATGGAGACTGCAAAACACTTCCAAATTTTAAAGTAATAAGCCAGTCAGGACCCAGCCCAGCATGTCCTTCTGCACCTCAATCCACAACCCTAGGGATGCCATATTCTTTAAAGCACCACGTTTCTTACTTGCAGAATATTACTGCATAAGAATGCAGTCACAAATTGTATAAAATGCTGGAAGAAGCAAATACAAGATAGAGAATTTACAAGAGACCTAGCAAATCATTTATGATAAATTGACCTTCGTGGCAACTGACTTGTTAGTTTTGATGAACAGAAGTAGAAGCCATGTCTGCCACAGCTTCCTGAGCATTTAACAGCTGTCTTGAAAATGCAGTATATATGCTTCCAGTATTTCCAGCTTTTGGCAGAGCTGGAGTGTGTTCATTAGCAGATTTGGGCAGAATTATGTCAAGGCACATACTTAGAACCAATATATTTATCTCTCTTCAGTGCTGTCACATGTTTGAATACGATCACAAACAAGTCATTTAACTCTGGCTCTCACCAGAGAAACAACCTTGTGAGAACTTTTATATTTCTTGGTGGTTTCTGTTGCAAATGTACTTCTGAGTGACCAGCTTTATAAATTAAACTTTGGTTTGGGAACAAATCTGTGTCCTGGCATATTTATCATTTGGGGTGTGGATATGCTTGATTAAAAAACCTGCTTTTTTGATGTTTTCATTAGCAGCATAGCAAGCTTGTTATTTTTGGTTGACTGTGAAGTCTAAGCAGTTCTTAACGAAGGAATAAGAGTTGTCAGCTGTGGTGACTTGACAATAAAGCAGAATAACAGCAGTATGACATTTAAGAGAAGCAATATGAGTAGGTCCTATGTAAAATGAGCCTTGTTCTCTTGCATAATGATAACCAGGTTTAGAAGTGTCCAGATCTTGTTCAGTGTAATTAGTATATTCTGTTACCTGGAACCATCAGTTCTGTGTTTGCCTTTTTTCTTCTATGTCAGCAGTTGAAATGTGACTGTATCTGTTGAACTGTTATTATTTATTATTATTGCTGTCTTTCCTGCCTCAGGGAAGTTCTCTCTTTTTTTACTTTCTGGCAAAAAAAATAACTTGGTCTTTCCAAATACGTAGTTAGTAGTGTTGTAATGGGACATGCTGAAGTCATTTCTCCTGGTTTTATATATATATATATCTATTTCAAATTAAAGACAAAACTTAGCTGGCTCACTTCAGACAGGGCTGAAGGCATTTTATTTTTTTTAAGGAGGCCAGTAATGTAGAGAGTATATATGTGCAGTTTGGCTGTCTGATGCCACTTAGCTAGTGAGAAATCCTGACTGTGGAAGAAGCTGGTGAATGCTCAGGATTAAAAACGGGTGCAGGTTAAGAGCTTCATTCATGCCAAGTGTAGTGGTGGTGGAGGTACTGTGAAATGTGATTGATCAATGATGGTAGCTTGTGGTTTTGGTCAGTACTTAACTACCTTGCCTTCCACAAACTAGAGGAAGGATGTTTGAGACATAAACAGGAGTCTGAATATTAACAATTTATAATTAGGAGTCCTTGAATATGAAACTGTTTATTGCACTTCATAGCCTTGCAGCGATTTCCTTTGTAGCTGTGTAGAACGCAGTTTATTCAGTGACTGCCATCAGCAGGCCAAAATCAGGCATTACATTCCAATTTAAGTGCCTGTCCAACTTTTCAACTAAGAATATTTGTGTTGGGAGGGCTAAGGGTTTAGGAGAAGGAATCAGTGTTTCAGAACATCATGTCCACAGACCTGGTGTTGCCAGAAGATGTTTCTGGAACTGTTTTGAGGCCTAGGCTGAAACTGACGAGCACCTTTGCCTAAATACACTTGGAGTGTGAACATGTTAACATTCATGAACAGCTAATGTGAAATAAGTTTTGAAATACCAGAAGGTAAATAAGGCTACTACAGCTTTTCTTCAATTGTATTAAGCTCTGTTTTGGGGGCATTTGCCAGACTTCTATGTTGGTAGTTATGCACTGTGTAAAAAGTATATTTGCTTTTCAGTGACACTGAAAGCATTGCTAGTCTGGGTGCTAGAATAAACAAAGTGTGCATCTCTGCAATCCTGCATGCTTTATGTTAAGTCATATTTACTCCTGTTCTCTTTTTGTGTTAAGTCTTTGAAAGAAAGCCACCTCAGCTATTTTTACTTAAATGCTAGTGTAAATGCTGTGAAGATACTGTGTGAAACCAAGATAGTCTCACTGGAGAAAGTTGCAAGCTATAGGGGAATTAAAAGCTAATTAAAATGGAAGTTGAGATTCCTGTTCTGCAATAGGAGTGCTCTGAGCCTCTACAATAATCTAATTGTAAAGATTAAGCACACAGTCCTTGAGAGTAGTGACTAAATTGATTACAGCTAAGTCATGTGGTGCTGCAGGTTTTTGGGAAAATGTCTTTTTGTGGTGAAAATCTGGCTTAATTTTTGAAGGGTTAAAAAAACCCAACACCATACCTTTCTTTTTTTCCCCTCAGATCTAGATCAAGGAGGAGTTCCCGTAGACACTACACAAGATCACGCTCTCGCTCCCGCTCTCATAGGAGATCCAGAAGTAGGTCGTACAGTCGGGATTATCGGCGGCGACACAGTCACAGCCATTCACCCATGTCTACTCGCAGGCGTCATATTGGAAACAGGGTATGTCTGTTACCAGAGATGGCTCTTGCATAGTGCTAAATACGTCCTGTAATCACTCAGTTGGGGTTTTCCAGAAAAACATTCTGCTTCAGGTCTACTTAAAAGATACTGTGGAGTTTAATGGTCATTTAGCTTTTGATAAGCCAGGGATCTCTGTAAGATCATTGGGGATTGTGGGTTGGGGGTGTCTTGTTTGTCTGTTTTTTAACAGATGCCTTTAGAAGTGATTTCAGTGCCAACAGCTGTCACTATACCCACAGTAATAAATGAGTGAATACATGCAGCAAAGGATTGGGGTAGAACTGGGGGGGGTGGGGAGAAACATTTGTGATTTTCTTGATTAGAAAACCTGGGAAAATAAAATTTCATTTCATTAAAAGCTATTTGGGTTACATCTTTATGAAATGAGCATGCAAACCAGTTTGCTTTTCGCTGCTTTATAGACTCAGGCAGCTTGAGCGTGGTGTGGTTTGTGCTGAAGTGGGGGAGGAAGTGGTAACTAACACAGATGAAGATGTGATCCAAGTCTGTGTGTGTATATATAAATCTCCACAGTCAATAGTCAAAAGCTAGCCTTTGGAGGGTAATTTCTTTTAAATGCAGTACTTATGTGCTGTAACTGTAGTTCGCACACTACATGAGAAATGCAAAGGATTTTTGTGAAAGGAGGCTTGTGAGTCTGTAAGCTTAACTGTAATAGTGTCTATTAGCAGATTAACTCAGCCTGAATTGCAGCAGTAACTTTGTTGTTGTTTTGTATTGAAGATCTTATTCTAATATCTGTCTGCCCCTTCCTTTAGGCAAATCCTGACCCGAATTGTTGTCTCGGTGTGTTTGGATTGAGCCTGTACACCACAGAAAGAGATCTGAGAGAAGTTTTCTCCAAGTATGGTCCCATTGCTGATGTTTCCATTGTGTATGATCAGCAGTCTCGGCGTTCGAGGGGATTTGCATTTGTGTACTTCGAAAACGTTGAGGATGCTAAGGAAGTAGGTTGGGGTACAGTATTACATGGAATGATTGCTGTGTTCTTGGATGCTAGGATGTATATTCTATAGCCTGGGGAAACTTGGGGCCTAAGAAATAGTCACCTCATAATAAATGTAGGTGTCCTAGTTCGAAAGCTCTACTGGATATCAGAGGAGAGAGTGGAGAAGCATGAATACTGGTCCCTGTGCAGGCTGAGCTGTTTTGCAATTCACAAAAGCAAACTTCAGGCTAGCCGTAGTGCAAACTATGCCAATAAGGAAAAGAAAACAGAAACACAGGCTCTGTTTTAATTACAGTAGTTCCTTCCTAACAGTTTTACAGGCATGTTCAGAGTAGACCAGGCAGCCTTTTAGGAGCATTCTGGGAGTGCCACTGGGCCTTCTGCTGACTTCTGGTGCTTCACTCTGAAGGGGCAGCAGGGGGGGATCTCAGAAAAATAAAATGCCAGGCTATACGTGTCAGCCTCAGTATAAGAAATTATGGGATTTGTGCTTATGAATGAATGAACAGGGAATTGTGCTACAGAGTGAACAGGGAATTCTGTACTCAATGGGTATAGAATTCTATGCTCAGGCCAGCTGTTAGAGAGTAGCATGCTTATGGGCTGTAACTAGGCTTGTATTCTGCATAAGTTCCATTATTTTAAGTCTACTGTAGTCTTTTTCCAAATTTGGCTTGAAGGCTTCCATGTTAGGTTGGAGTTTTGGATGTAGATCCTGCTAAGTGACATGAAATCCAATGGGTTTTGTTTAGTTTTTTTGTTTGGTGTTTGTGGGTTGTTGTGGGTTTTTTTACATCAGATTTACTTACTGACTCAGATACTACTATATTTGAGATTATGGTAGGATTTGAGGACATATTGGAGGAAAAAGTCTTAACAGTGCTCCTTTGTGAACTTCTAAAGGCTTTGCTTCATGTTGTGTGTTGGAGCATTTGCATCTCCGTAAGCATGTTTGAAAGTTCCTCATAATCATATTGGAAACAGATATATTGGAAACAGTTATGCAGTATTAGTCACATTTTGGGTGGCTACCAAGCATCTACATCCAGCTGGTCTACAATGTCTTGCAGTTTATCTTCAGTGTTACGTATAAGATGTACATCCTGAGCCACTTTAGGACTTAATACTTGAAGCAGTGGTTGTGTGAAGTGAAACTTGTATTGGTAATAAAGTTCATACCTACAGCCAATTGTATTTTATTATTGTTTAGGCAAAGGAACGTGCCAATGGAATGGAGCTGGATGGAAGAAGGATCCGGGTAGACTTCTCCATAACAAAAAGACCTCATACACCAACCCCTGGAATCTATATGGGAAGACCCACTTAGTAAGTTACTTGTGTGGATTTATTTCCAAATTGGTGTGGGATAGGATTAATAGTCTTGTGACAGCCATCAGTAGTAATGTAATCTTTCCACCTCTTCAGATACAAGGGGTTCATTTATATAGCACTTATCAGTGATTGGTCAAGGGCCAGCCTGGATTACAGTGAGCAGAAACTTGGATTCGTTAGTTACATGGCCTAGACATAAGCTATCTAAACATTTAAATAAGTCTGTGGTAAGATTTTTTGACAACTTCTAAATTATTTTTAATTGTTGCCACTTGCACTTCAAATGTCAGTGTCTTCTGCGTCTCAAGTTTTCAAGAATGAATGAACAAATACTAATTGAGCAGCTGTGTGGCACAGTTTGCCTGTCCACAGAGTGCACTTTAAGTCAGAAGTTACAAAGAATTTAAATTTCCCTGAGTAATTTCCCAGTTGTTTTCCCGCAGCATTCAGCTTATATTACTGGTGGTTATGTAGTTAATATTTTGTTGAGACTGCAGGTTATTTTTTAATCGGAGAGTTCTTCCAAAAGGAGCTTTCTGAGAGTTAAAGGTGAATGAAGAGTTGTCACAGAATGGAATTGTTTGTGTGCCTCTGATACGAAAAGGTTAAGAGGTTTCAGACCAAGGAGAAAAGTAGCTGTCTTAAAGTTCAAGCGTTTTTAAAAAGCAATTATTTAAGGAGTTCTGTTCCCATCTGTACTGATGCGAGCAGTCCTGCTTTCCCACTCATTTCAGCTGGGAGAATGCGAGGTAACAATATAACCCAGTTAAAATGTTGTGTACTTAACAGTGACTGTATGTTTACTGAAAAGCACTGCAAACAATATTAATGCTTTATATTTTACTAAATGTAATTCTCTTTCACTGCTTGTAGTGGCAGCTCACGACGACGAGATTACTATGACAGAGGGTATGACAGAGGGTATGATGATCGTGACTATTACAGCAGATCATACAGGTGAGGCAATATTTGTAATATTTGACTGCTATTTAAATTGTGCTTTCTCATTACCTTTCTACATACATAAGTGTAAAGCATACGTATGTATGCCAAAATAATTTTGGTCTCACTGTCTGTCTGGAATCTTACTGTGAAACATAGAATCATAGAATAGTTGGGGTTGGAAAGGACCTTAAGATCATCAAGTTCCAACCCCCCTGCCATGGGCAGGGACACCTCGCTCTAAACCATATCACCCAAGGCCTCGTCCAACCTGGCTTTGAGCACTACCGGGGATGGAGCATTCACAACCTCCTTGGGCAACCCATTCCAGTGCCTCACCACCCTAACAGGAAAGAACTTCCTCCTTACATTTACCAAAATGACTGCTTGTTACAAATCAGATTGGTCAGGTTGAGAAGCCTTTGTGATATTTAACCTGTGGCATGAGTTAGTCCATAATGTTTGTTTAATCTACATTATGTTTTGAAAAAGCGTGTTGTCTGTACTCTGACTTAAAATAATCTTCTGTTCATCTGTTAGTGCTGAAATGATGAGAACACAGGTGCAGATCTAATAGTTGAATTAGTATTAATAGTGTGAACTTTACATTTTGAGTGTAACGTAGTAGATAAAATGTGGGAAATTCAGTGGTCACTGGTATTCCCTACTAAAAACTATGGCACCTCAAACATTGCCAAAGATAAGGGATCAGGGATCGGAACGTTGTGTTCTATATTGGACATTTGCATTAAGAAAACCCACTGTTTTTTAACATACTGTCAGATTGGATGTGTGTGTTTTACTAGAAGGACTCCTCCTATTTATATCTGTCTTCAGCTTAAACTCTTGTGTTTGATGGCATAGTAGTAAAGTTGATAGAAAATCTCTTTTTTAATGTTGATAGGAAACGTGATTGTTGTGTAATTGGTTTAGTGATAGAGCAAGTTTGTCCTCTGCATTTTCTATTAAGAGTGCCAACAAGACTTGTTCCCTGTGAAATCCTCACAATTTCTGGGGCACTTAAGTTAGGAGTTAGTAACTCCCAACTTAACACAAAGGTGGGAGTTCATTGTTTCTGTCTGCAATTACTAAATGTTCCTGTAGTTGCAGAATTCTACAGTAGTACTTCCTAAGTGTTTTGCAAAGCTTAAATCAGCAATGGGTGGATTTACGATTGTTCCCTCTTAGCAACCGTGTATTCATGGAAATACATGAATTCAAATTGCATTTTCATCTTATAGCTTATGGACAAAGGAAATAAAAAAACAAGTGCTAAGCTTCCAGTATTCTCTCCTGTTGCTTTTGTAGGCTAAGACTTAAATGTCTGTGCTGATACTGGTAGCTGTATGGTCTTGGTACTTGACTAAGAGAAGCTGTCTCTTCCTTCTCCTACTATTACTTTCAGCTACTTCTCCTTCCTGGGTTGTTGGCATTGCTTCTGATCTGTTTCTCCTCTCCCTGCCTTTCTGTTGTCACATCAGGTGCCTTGCTTCTGCAGTGCTTCAGTGCTGCTGGAGGGAGGGAGGGGATCAAGGTGCTCTACATCATCACAGTGAACACAGGAGACACACATGTTCTGCCCATGTATGAAATGCAGTGATTAGGCTACTTCTCTGCCTCTAGCAATCCAGGTTTTGGGAATGACAGAGGTTCAAATGTTTTGGAGAACTGTAACAGCTAAAAATCTGAAGTTGACAGTAGGCATAGCACAACCCAGACGTGTTGTACGTAGGCTTTAAGATGGCTCTTCATTCAAACTTCCAGTTTGTTTCGGAGCACAAGGTACAAAAGCTTGCTTGGAATAGTTAACATAGCCTCATCTCACTTACTGTACCAAAAGGAATTTGCTGAAATCCAGTGAGTAAATTAACTGAAGCAGCTCGCCAGAGTGTTGGGGAACAGAAGACCTGCAGCATAGTCTGCTAAGCTCTTTGTTAAGTGGTGCTTCTAGCTTGCTTCTCCCACTTTCCATGCTTTCTATGGGGTTCTGATGTAAACCTCGTGGAAGGGCAAAGCACCGAAGGACCAGCAAAAGATGTGGTGCTCTGCAGTGTTCGGTAGCAGTTTTATGCCACTATTCTTCATATTACAGGTTTCTTTATTCTTTCCTAAAGGATCAGTCACTGTGTACTGGTTATCCTTGAAATCTGTTGTTTGTTGCTTGCATGTCCTTAAAGTGTAATTTATTCCTTGTTATGTTATGGCGTGACCCCAGGTCTTTAAGTGCTTAAGTGTTACCTTTTTGATTTCTGATGGTGAACAGTGGTTCAAATGTTCATAAAACATTATCAGAAGTTGTAATTACATCAGTTCTGGGTGCATGCTAGTAAAAATAATTGCAGACTGATAGTGGGTGAACATAAAAAGACTACATGCATGAGATGAGAAAGAGCAGACTAGTAAGTAGTGATGCTCCATCCCAAGGCCGGATGTCCTTGGGAGACATGGTTTAGTGTGAGGTGTCTCTGCCCATAGCAGGGGGGTTGGAACTTAATAATTTTAAGGTCCTTTCCAACCCTAACTATTCTATAATTCTATGATAGAAGATGGGCTACTGCAGTTAGGGTACTACTCTGTAGCTTGCCAGAATTCCCAGCCATGCTCTGATCCAGCTCAGTGAGGCAGTCATGCACTGAGCAGTGTTCTGACCTTCCTTCATGTTCTCCCATCCTGTGTGTTGTGTGAACTAGGGCTTTGGTGTGGAAATACCCAAATGCTGACAATTCCAGCAGAGGTACTTTCCATTTCCTATATTTAGGGAAAGAAAAACCTCTAGACAACCAAACGCCCCCATCCCCCCAAATGTGTTATAGCTCACTGCAGAACCTTTATAATGTTTATTGATCGCAGATATTGAAACAGTAAATGTAAGCCACAAATGGTTTGTGCGTGGCTACATTTTCATCCTGCAGATAATGGTGGTTTGAGGAAGAGAGGATAGTGTTTGGTATGTTGTGAGTGCTTCCTTAAGGAAGTTAGAATTGTTAAAGATGCAGTAGAGCATTGCATACTAGTACTCCATCCTAGAAAATCAATTGGTAACAATTACTTTGCCTTCCTTCCCCCCTGTGCAGTGAAGCCTTTAGGGAAATACAATTTCAGATGGGAATTGTCATGTTAAAACTTCTGCTTCTTGTTGTTGCTGTTGGATGCTTAATCTTGTCTGGAAAAGTGTCTGTAAAGTAAAGAATAACATTAAAAAAACCCAACTGGCAGATTGGCTCACTACCACATAGAGAAGACATTAAGCAAATAATAATTAAAAAAGGAGACCTGCTGATTGAAAGTGTGGTGTTTTGGGGGCTCTTTGTCCTTCATCTGGTTTGCAGCCTTTTTGAGGTGCTGTGAGACATCTCTGGCAGTGACTGTTCCATAATCCAAACTTGATTTAGTCTCTTGGTAATGCTCTACTGTATCTCAGTCTGTGGCTGTACCAGCCCAAAGGCTGTTAAATACTATAACATATTGTTTCAGTTCTAGGCAGCTCTTAAATCAGAAGTTGTATCTTAAATGCCCTTGTTTAAACATGATTGTGGAATGTTAAAATGTAAGGATGTGGAGCTTTTCCCCCTACCTCCCCTTGGAATTAACTTTTTCCTCAGAACAGTGAATTGATCTTGCTACTTTAAAAAAAAAAACAGACTTGCTTGCCTCAAGCAGGTAAGCATCTGCGAATAGAAGTGACCTTAGAAGCAAAGGGTATGTACCAATCTTGAATGTTGCTCGTTGGAGAATATGACATTGTGAAATAGAATATTAGTGAGGTTGAACATGAGTCGTCTTTGACTGCTCCTTGCCACCAAGTTTAGCCAGCTCCTTCCAGGAATACGTAATGAAGCCATTCAACATTATCCAATGTAGGAACCAACGTTTTCTTGTCTTTGTTATTTTCTTATGCTTGATGATGCTTCTTCCTTGTACAGTGAACTTTTTGTTTGTTTCTAAAATTCAAAAGCCAATCTGCTTTTGTATTCACAGAGGAGGTGGCGGTGGCGGCGGAGGATGGAGAGCTGTTCAAGACAGGGATCAGTTTTACAGGTATAATAGGAAAGCTTTTAGTGTCTGGTCATCAGTGGGAAATACGCATGGCATTTACTGAGTGTTCTATGACTCAACCCTCAAATAGGCTTGACTCTTTAAACACATGAACAGAAACTGGGTGGATGCTGAGCACTTGCAGCTCTTCAGTGAGCAGTGTGATTCATTGCAAAGGTTCCTTTGTTGCTGTGTAGAGGGGTCCAGTTAGTACAGGGACGGGTTAGCAAAGGAAAAGCTTTGTGATTTATGCCAAGAAGTTAGTGTCCTGAATTAAGCAGAACTAGGCAAGAAAACACAAAGCTTGAGAGAGTGCCTGGATTTGAGGGACTTACGGTGGTTGTAGCAGTGACTGCTAGTCAAAGAAACTCTTCTGTCTTGGGATAAATAATTTAGATTTAAAGCTGAAGTGTGACTTGTTTTGAGATGCTCCTGGCTTGAAGCACTAAACCAGCATTTAGTCAAATTGTGAATGCAAGAAAGCTTGTATTTCTTCTGTTAGTCCAAAGTAATAGTACTCTGAAATGGTAATAAAAAGAGTATTAAGAAAATTCAAATGCTTGCTTTATTATCCAGTAGAAATATTGATCAGTTATTTATGTGCTGGTTAGCTTTCCCAGGTATACTCTTGATACCAGGATGGGGTTAGAGGTATCAGTATAAAGCTGCTGCAACTCATCTGCCACAGGCTTTAACAAGGGGATTTTTCTGTTACCCTCTTTGACAGGAGGAGGTCACCATCCCCATATTACAGCCGAGGGGGCTACAGATCTCGATCCAGATCTCGATCCTATTCACCTCGTAAGTAGTTGCAGAGCTTGCATATCAAAAGCAGATTCCCTGCACTTTGCCTGAACAACTTCTTTGGAGCTTTAGTGTCCACACAGACTATTTGACTTCAGTGTGGTTATTTTTTCTTTTGAACCACAGTTCCCTTTAATGTTTCATTGAGCAACTGGCAACCTTGAGGACAGAGCAAATGTTTAGTTTGCAAATAAACCAAACTAGATAATACTACTTGTTAAAAAGTCGGAAGTACCATTTCTTTCTCAGAAACAAGAAAACAGGAGTTTGTAGTATGTTGACAGTTTGGTTACTGCTAGGGCAGCAAGGTTGAATCCCCAAGCCTCACATATTCTAGTATGAAATTTCCCAACATAACTTGTTAAAGAGGAGGTTAACTTCATCTGAGCTCCAAACAGTGCTTCCCTCCCCCCCCCCCCCCGAATCACTTATTTGCATGGAAGATAAAGCTGCATTTTGATGGCAGAAATGTAATAAACCGCAGTAGCATTCCTAGCATAGTCCCTTTGTAATGGATACAGAGTGAATGAATAGGTCGTGTTCTCATGTTTACCCTTTGTGTCCAAATGAAAACAAGTGTAACTGCTTTTACTGATCCATAGGGAAACTGGCCACCACAGAGCAGTTAGAGTATGAATTCTCATTGTGCTCCAGAACATTGGCCCTGGTCACATGACAGGAACTGGGAGTTTCCTACACAAAGGAACGCAATGGTAGAACTGTACTGACTGCTTGAATTGATCATGGACAGATCACAAGATGTTTAAATTCGATGCAGATCTGAGGGGAGGCAATGAGTTTAGAAGGAATCTTAAATATCTGACAATCCTTGGAAGTCTAACAGTGTATGTATTTTGTCTTTTCTTCCAGGTCGCTATTAAAGCATGACATGTAGAGGAATTTCTAGCTCCAGCCTTTGAGTTGAAATTGCAAGTTTGTGGACAATATTTTTATTGTCTCTTCCATTTAAACAAGTGAACAGTGCCTAGTGAATAGGTGACTTTTACACCTTTTGTGAGGACTACTTCTGTGGTGTTAAATGCTGTTTCATTCTGCATATTTGTGTAGTTTGGTGCTTTGTTTCAAGTTGTGTTTTGAAAGGAGTATGTTTTGCATGTATTTTTTTAGGCTCCATTTTGACTCCTGAAAGGTTTCTATTGTAAAAACAAACTGTTCAGTTAGTTTTTTCTACTGATTCCAAGGTATTCTGAAGATCAAAACCTGTGTACAATGCTTTCAAAAGTGAAAAATAAAATAAAAATAAGTTTGTTTTTTCTTTTCCTACGTACTTCTGCCAAGTGTAAGTTATGGGTTGAAAACACACAAGAACACTTAAGCTATGTATGCTACAATAATGTTTAAAAAACCCAGAAGTAAAATTCACCCTAACTTTGTGTTGCTGGCTAGTTGTCCTCTAAATGGAATAGCTTCAGGTATGTAAACCCAGGGTGTACAGGAGTCTCTGTGCAGGAGCAAGAAACATCATTCAGCAGCACTGTACATATAGAGTAAGGCTTGTAACAAACTCTTGGTGATTCTGTTGAGCCTTGAGGTAGGTGAGCTGTGAGCACTTTATCTCCTATAGACCTTTAAAAATGAGAGAGCTTCAGTGGCAGTAAATGAGCATACACTTAGAGAAGCCAGTGAAATAACATTTAGACTACTTTGATTTTTCTCTTGTTTCTTACGCCCCATCCCTGGCAGTGTTCAGGGCTGGTCTGGATGGGGCTTTGAGCAACCTGGTTTAGTGGCAGGTGTCCCTGCCCATGGCAGGGGGTCAGAACTGGATGAGCTTTAAGGTCCTTTCCAACTCAAACCATTCTGTCTATGATTCTTGATTCACTGATGGTCATCCTTCTAAAGAGTACATCTTTAACTGCATATGCAGCTAAAATGCTATGTAATTCTCAAATGATGCTCTCCTACCAGTGTTAGTGCAACTCTGCCTACTTGGATTCATGAACTTTAACACTTAAAAGAAAAATTTATGCGAGATTTGAAAGTACTGTCAGACAGGAACTTGCCTCAGCCTTGTATCATAGCTCAATGGTCACCATGCATGGAGGACCTAGAAAAAAGGAGCAGTGAGATTCTAGGCTACATCCACCACTGTTCTCTCAGCTTTTCCTGTATGGTACCTTCCATGCATTTTTTTTCATGGACTAAGAGCAGTTTCAGGACCCTGTGGACTTGCAGCCTCCTGACCTTGATGATTTCCTCTGTTCCTGTGTGGGAATGGAGCAGACAGTTGCTCTCCATGTATCTCTGCACCATTTGTAATCAGGGGTCCCCCTCATCTTGCTGTGGTTTTCAGCTCAAGGTAGATCTTCATATGGAAGTTTTCAGTAACTTTGATCTTTTGGAGGGTGGTGGAAGGACCAGTATGGCACACATTATTCCACAGGCTTAGGAACTGTGGGTTTGTGTCGTAACAAAATACTGACATCTGTCTGAGTACTACCTCACAAGTGTCCTGGTTTGGTTCTGTTACATGCTACTGAGCTGAAGGTTTTCATACAACTTACAAGAGCTTGTACTGGAGGATGAATGATCAGGAGCCTGTCCCTGCAGTCATCCTTTCATCAGAGAATTTAAAACATGGCTGTATGAGCTGCTGTAGTGGCACCTTGTTATAAAGTGCCACCAAAGCCAGCACAGGTTGGGATATAAGGGGTAAGCCCGTTTTACCCCCAACTTCTTTTGCAGTGGGAGCTACTGTAATAGTCCTGTCAGCCTAACAAAAACCCTCAGAGGTAAATCCCCAGAGTGAGTGTGTGCTGTCTGAGCTACATCTCATTTCTTTTATAGGAACAGCCAGTCATTTGCTTGTCCCATGAAGGTTGGATTGCACTGATGGGTCTTCATGAGGTGTTTCTAAAGTCCGTTTCTCATTTCCAAGGCCAGCAGTGAACCACTTGGTTTGCTGTTCAGGAAGGTTAACTCTCAAGTTACCTATTGGCTTTAAAAGCTCCTGGGCAAACACTACACAGTACGTCTGTTGTATCATGTGGTAAATCGATGCAGTTAGATTTGTGATCTGATTGGTTTTTAACCTTGTGTTGGAGTGTGTGCATTGAGCTTCCCACACTGGTTTGGGGTGGGTATTTTATGTGTGTGCAGAAATAGCCGTGTATTCATTTCTGTACTCAAAATTACGGTCTGTACGGATGCAGGGAAGGAAAATGTTTTTGTTTTGCTCTCAGAAGCATTTTGGCAACTTCTGTGCAATCACATGGAGCAACACACACGAGAAATGAGCCATACCTGCTGCACCTGCCTGCAGGGGAAGGCAGCTAAGGAAGGCTTTTACAAACACCTGGGCTTATTTGTAAATTCATGTTTTCACTGTCCAGAACAGAGCAGCACTGCAGCAGTAATTATTTTAACTGAATGAGCAGTAACATCCCATCCAGGGCTGAGCTGCTATTCCCATTTACATGTCCCCTGTAGCACGTACTGCTGCTCCTGCACTCAGAGCATCCCAAATCCCTGGGCCAGGTCCCCGCTCGGTGAGAGTATTACGGATGCGTGCAGTTGTGCTGCTGGGAAGGGGGAGTCCCCCCCCACTGGAGCTGACCTTTCTCCTGCGCAGAGTGGCAGTCTGTTCCATCTTTTGACCACGTTTTCTTAGTCACGGTCTTACGCTTCCTTTGAATCACCCGGCAGGGGCTGACGAACGTGGAGCGAGCTGCTTTATGTTTTAGTAAAACGAGGATTTCACAATGCGTGGTGCAGTTCCAGGCAGCTGAGTTCAGCTGAGGGCTCGCTGCTGCCAGCAGAGCATCTTCCCACCCCTTCCCCGCACAGTGACACCTGGTACTGCTGGTACAGCTCGGACCTGCTGTGGAGCAGTATATGGATAAAAGCTTTTCCTCCACCAAGGGTACCAAAGGGAACGGGGGTGTTGTGTTGGTGGGTGTCAGTACACCCTCAGATCTGTGCTAAAGCTGTTTCTAGGGCTGGGAAATCATCAGCCTTGCAGTAGGGAGAGCCTTTTGTCTGGGTGTTGCTGCTGAATCACTCCCCTTGCTTGTCAGTCCAGAAGAGAGCCCCTGGTCAGATGCTCCCTGTCGTGTGTAATGTTGCCCTGTTACGCGGGAATGACAGATTGCTGTGGTATGTGATGCGCTTTGAAACCACGTCTGAATCACTGCTGGATGTCCCGATGCTCTGCCAGCATGTAGCACACATTCAGCACAGGGGAAAGGGGGAGAAGCGTCCCTTGAACTTCAGCGGGAATCCCACCAGCAGCAGGGAAGTGCCTTCTGCCGAAGTGGCTGCGCAAGCAACATCTGCTGGGGTGGATGTGACATGCTGCGCCCTGTGCTGACCCGCTTTCCCGTCAAGAGGAGGACAAATAAAGAGCTTTAAAAGCACACGTGGGGGGAGAAAGGAAATTGGGCACTGTTTGTGTCGCTGGTCTCCCCCCACTGCGTGCAGGTGGAGTTTCCTCTGGGTCAGTTTGTGCCTCCTCCCTTGGCATGAGAGAGAGATGCACCAGTCCCTGCACAGCCCCACAGCATCTCCCCTGTGGGGGGTGGTGTAGCGCAAGGGAGCTGCTGAGCATCAGCGCAGCAGAGTTGGTAGCATCAGGAGTAGTCATGGGTTTAGTGCATTCAGGAAAACATTATTAAAATCAACGTGTAAGATGGATCACAAATACACATGAACTGGAAACTGGATTGTGAGAGCGTCTGGGACCAGGGTGCCACTGAACGTGAGGGATGGAGAGCATGGGGCTGTGACTCTCCTGCACCGCTTGCACAAGCTATGTGGCAGCTTTCTCCTCTCTGCTGAAGTTGGTGAGTTCCCAAAAGTCCTCTTCTCCCTAGCAACTCCTTAATTCAGGTTCAAGCAATTTATAGGGTGGTTCACATTTCAGCTCCAGCAAATCCACTCCAGGAAAGGCAGGTACTCCTGACCCAAAAGAGCTACTTTCAGAGATGAGAGAAGCTGACCCTTTATTTTGCCTGCTCTAATACAATGAGTAGGGCTTCTTTGGTGTCCATCTGCAGCACCTAGCCTTTGCTCAGTCACCTGGGTCCTAGCTAGCTATACCTTCGAGATCACCTTACGAGGGTCAGACCCTATTGCAAAGAACCTATTTGTACACCCCTACTGACAGTCTCTGTCCACTGTTCCCATAGGTAAAACTTTGGAGTTATGTCTCACCCACACTCAGCCCCTGTACAGGCGCAATTAACAGAGGACCAGTTACTAATTCAATTACACAGCCATCCTAGCACCCCTGAGCATTCAGGGTTGATGACCTGAGAGCCTCTGGAATTCTGTAGTAGATTTTCACTTGTGTCCTAGCAAATGGTGAGCAAAACAATTCATAGAATCCCAGACTGGTTTGGGTTGGAAGGGACCTTAAAGCTCATCCAGTTCCAACCCCTGCCACAGGCAGGGACACCTTCCGCTAGACCAGGTTGCTCCAAGGCCCGTCCAACCTGGCCTTGAGCACTGCCAGGGATGGGGCAGCCACAGCTTCTCTGGGCACCCTGTGCCAGTGCCTCAGCACCCTCACAGGGAAGAATTTGTGCCTATGATTTCACCTCAGTCTCCCCTCTGTCAGGTTAAAGCCATTCCCCTTGTCCTGTCACGACATTCCTTTGTAAAAAGCCCCTCTCCAGGTTTCTTGTAGCCCCTTTATGCACTGGAAGCTGCCCTAAGCTCTCCCCGGAGCCTTCTCTTCTCCAGGCTGAACCAGCCCAGCTCTCTCAGCCTGTCTCAGCATCTCTGTGGCCTCCTCTGGAGGTCCTGTGGCTTGAAAAGCACGGAAGTGTTTTTCAGCTAAATTCTGAACTATTTTCTCAAATATACCATCCATAACAGGCAGCTTTAGTGCACCATCAACTGCAGCCAAGCCTGTGCTGCTTTTCCCTCACCGCTGCAGCAGCTGCTCAGTTCTCTTACAGGAGGTTTCCAGAAGCCAAAAGCCACTTTTGAGAGAGTTCATTAATGCTGTATTAGAGTTTAAATTGTCAGGTTTGCTTCAACCTCCTCATGTCTCATTCCTTGGCACACGGTGGTCTAGGGCAGGTGAGAGCCACTTCCACCAGCACATGCTGATCCCTTTCTGCAGTGCATCGTGGCACATGAAGGTACCTCTGCAACTCAGAATCGAATAAGTATTTCTGTAAAGGGATTCAGTCATTTTGTAGGGCACAATTTATATGTTTGGGGTATTTTTTTGGCACTGCTTCTCCTGGGAAGGTGAGAAGGAGCCAGAGGTGCATCCCTGCCCAGGGCAATGAGCAACTGCATCCCACCTTGCCCCCAAAACCAAAGGTGAGATTCCTCCTGTGTGATGAATGAGTGAAAAATACCCTTAAGGATTGAGGGGAAACAGGCAGGACAGAGAGACGAGGCGGGTTCCTCCTGAGCCAGGTAGCCAGGCTTTTTCCACAGGATTAATGCATCTCCTGGGGAGCATGATGAGGGCTTGGTCCAGCCAATTTTCCTCTCCCCACACAGCCCATTTATCCACCCCCTGGGGCACACATGTATAGCTATAACTGTGCTGTATTCAGTTGCAAAGAGCAGTCAGGATCCAAGGATGCCCCAATGCCAGGCACCCCAAAAGCATCCTTTAACAGGAGCCCAACCAAATGCCCTCAACTTCAGGTCCCAGTCAAACCAGCCCATCAGAAAAGGGAGATGAAAACTCACTGATCTTAACCTGCCTGCTCCAAAACAGGATCACCAAAGGCTGGGTAAAAATCCTCCCAAAACCTCCAGCCAAGGAAGAGCTCCACCTCCTTCTTTTGCTGTGTCTGATCAGCCAAACACAGGGTATTTTTCCTGATATCTCCTGTCTTTTCAAGGCAGCCCTTCACACACACTGCCTCTTATCTTGTCCTCCTCCAGACTAAACAAACCCTCCTTTAACCTTCCCTCAATATCACAGTTTTTGCTCTTTTTATCAGTCTCGCTGCCTCCTCCTGGACTCGTTCCATGGCAGCATCTCTTCAGAGAGGAACGATCTCGCTGCACATCCCACCTGCAGGGCTGCCCTTAGAAAAAGACTTGCCTTTCCTGATGGGTTCTGCACCACACTTAGGACCGCTGACCTCCAGCTTTGCCTGTGTGATTGCTGCCTCACCAGCTATTTAGTGCCAGTGCTCTTGTATCTTCCTCCCCAAAGCACCCTTGGACGCTCCCTCCAGAGCAAGACCAGTCCACCATAACTCTGGGAGAGCGAGTACCAGCTCCACAGGGTTGGGAGAACACCTGAAGACTGTGGAGCTGCTTCTGCAAGGCTGAAAACCAGGGGCAGGAAAGATGAGATCATGCAGGTGATTGCGGGAGACTTCCTACGTTACATCCTGCTCCCGCAGAAGGCTGGAGCGAGGAGCCATAAATGAGTATTCCAACCCATGGGAACCAATTACTCCAGAAACATCAGGTTTCTCTTGCTGCTTCCCAGTGGCAATGACCTCACACGATGAAATGGCATCTCCCTGCCCCATTACTGTTGATAGCTCATCACTGGGGATGAGTTCATGACCTGGATGAGGGTAAGCTTTGTTTTTAAAAGGACATTACCAACACATCTCAGTCTAAAAGCACCCAAAAGAGGTGTTGGAGATGGCACAGCCCCATCCAGCCCCGCTGCTGAATGACAGCCCGGAAAGAGCTGCGCTGAAAACGAAGACGAAGAAATTGGAGGAGAAAGGATTCTTCTTGCTTTGCATCATCGCAGTCCAACCACATCTATTTTTGCTGTACACATGGCATCAAGCACCCGTCACTGCTATTCCTACTCCATCCAGCACCTCCGCATGACAGGGGAAGAGTGACAGCGGGATGGAGCGCAGCCGGAGGGAGCGTTGCATTCAGTTGTCCCACCACCCAACCTAAAATCTGGGGAATTAGATTACCTCCCTTCACACACACTTCCGTAAAGGATGACTGGCCCTAGGGCACAACACTCCACAACTAGGACACTCGTCCCCACGTCAGCCAGTATTACTCCTGCACCTTATTTTAGTGTCCAATCACATCCCAGACACACTTCCATAAAGACTGGGCTTTGTATTCCCAAGAACAGAGAGGAGAAAACACTCGATGGGCAGTGTCCAGCCCTCAGCAGACAAGGCAGGTCATGATGCTAGCTCTTGGTGGTTTGAGGATGTCCTTCAGCAGAGCCCCTTAGAGCCATATGGCTCAGAAGCTACAGCAGGCATCCAGCACTGAGCTGAGAACATGCAAAACTCAGTGCTGAGGTGTCACAGCACTGGCCCGCTGTCTCATGCAGCCTTTTGGGTGATGGGCTCGTACACAGCGATGGCAACTCAGACCTCGGCTGTGGCAGGTTTGTGCACTCGCACGTTCCAAACAAGTGCATGTAACCCAGGCTGTTATTTATTGACTGATTGTTTTACCTTGGTTCCCGAACAGTTTCCCTCTCCTTGGCTCCCGAACAGTTTCGCTCTCCCTGAAGGTACTCAAGTGGTTTCAAGCAAGGACAGAGCCAGATCTGCGAGCAGGACACCAGAACCAAACTGCCAGAGATGGGGTGTGATGAGTTGAAGGACAGAGATGTTGGGGTGCAATGAGTTGAAGGACAGAGATGTTGGGGTGTGCAGGCAGGGAGCACGCTGTAGGCAGAGCAGCTGCAGGCAGAGCTGCACCTCCTGACCCACCATGAATAAATGACCGGACATAGCTCTTCCCTGTGAGGGTGCTGAGGCGCTGGCACAGGGTGCCCAGAGAAGCTGTGGCTGCCCCATCCCTGGCAGTGTTCAAGGCCAGGTTGGATGGGGCTTGGAGCACCCTGGTCTAGTGGAAGGTGTCCCTGCCTATGGCAGGGGGTTGGAACTGGATGAGCCTTAAGGTCCCTTCCAACCCAAACCAGTCTGGGACTGTATGAAATGGCTGAGACCCTGCTCCGGGGCTCCGCAGACCCCCACTGGAAGCCGCTTATGCCCGCGCTGGGCACCCCCTCCCTGCTGCGACTCAGGTTCCACAGGTGCCCCCCCGCCCCTCCTTCCCCCCTCCGCGGCCCCACGGCGGGGTCCGGCGGCTCCAACGTACTCTCGAGCCCCGACCCGACGGGGCGGCCCCGGGGCCGAGCGCCCCGTTGGTGCGGCGGGCGGGGGCGGCGGCGGGCTGGGCTCGGCTCGGCTCGGCTCCGCCCGCTGCTCCTGCAGGCTCCTGCGGGGCTGGGGCTGGGGCTGGGGCAGGGCGGGTGGCGCAGAGCCGGAACCCTCCCGTCCCCGAGTCTCGACCGGCCGCCGAGGAGCCGGGGAGGGCTCCCCATGAAGCGACGGAGGATGAACAAGCTGTACATCGGCAACCTCAGCCCCGCCGCCACCGCCGACGACCTCAAGCAGCTTTTCGGGGAGAGGAAGCTGCCCCTGGCCGGTCAGGTCCTCATCAAGTCCGGCTACGCCTTCGTGGATTACCCGGACCAAAACTGGGCCATCCGCGCTATCGAGACCCTCTCGGGTGAGCCAAGCGCTGTGTCCCCTTTTATCTCCCCCCCCACCCGCGGCATCCCGCCGGCTCCCCGCCCGCCGCACCCCCGGGGCTCCCCGCCGTCTCCCACCGGAGCTCCCCCATCCCCATGACCCCCCTTCCACGGGCATCCCCGCCGGTTCCCACCCCCCGCTCCCAGCCCTTCCCGCGGCCGCCCCGGCTCTTCCCAACCTCGGGGTATTTTTCGCTGATTTTTTTCTTCGATTTTATTAAGCGGCGGCCGCGCGCGGACCCCCCCGGCCCGGCCCCCCCCCGGCACCCGCTGCCTCTCGGGGACCATTTTACGAGGTGCCCTGCTCCAACTCACCGGGGGCGCGGAGCAAAGGGCGGCCGAAGGGGCGGCTGGGGGCCGGCGGCGGCGGCCGGGGAGGCGCAGGCAGAGCCCCGGCAGGGCGGGGGCAGGCGGGCCAGGGCGGCGAAGGGGCCGAGGGCAGCGATGAGGGCTGGATGGAGGGCTGGATGGGGGGGCGGCAGGGTTACGGCTGGTTCTGCCCCGGGGTGATGCTGAGCGCCCCGCTGTCTCCGCAGGGAAAGTGGAGCTGCACGGCAAAGTGATGGAAGTGGATTATTCCGTGCCCAAAAAGCTCAGGTAAAACACTCGCCGTCACCCCTCCATCCTACCGGGGAGCGGGGCGGGGGGGGAAGCTCCGGGAGTTGAGGGGAAAAAGGTGGGGAAGAAGAGGCGGGAGCCCCGCCGGGTTTTACTTTCAGTCCTGAAAACGAAGGCGGGGGAAGGGATCGCTCGCCCGGGGTCGGGAGAAGCCCTTTCTCCTTGGGGGGGCCGGCGGGGTGTGCTGGGGTTGGCACCGTTGAAGCCGTGCCCAGCAGCGGGGCTGTCAGCGCTGCCGGAGGGTGTTGTTTTGAACAAGCGATTCAGCAGCTCGCTCTTCCCAAACCCCCTCTTTCCCTGTGGATAACCACCGGGCGATCCCAAAACTCGACGCGTCGATCTGTTGCGTCGAAGCGCGCCCTCTGATTTTAATCAGGTGTAGGGGAGCACCGACGCGCTCCTTTGAGAGAGGAAATAAAGCCCGGGACCGTGTTGCGTAGCGGCCTCGTCGCAAGGGTTTATGTTCTCCCCGACATATCTCGGGATAAAAGGTCCATGCGCTGGGAAAAAGCCACCCCATGGGATGGTCCCGCTGGATAATTCACTGCTGTTTGGCGTGGAGGTTTGGCTGTGATTGATGTTGGAATATTAATTTTGGAATAACGGGGCGGGGAGGGGGGAGAAATGCTGTTGTGTAATTGAGGCTTGGGGGGGGGGGAACAACTCGTGCCCAGCATCACGTGTGCCGGAGTGGGATTTCTTCGCCGGCAGGGATCACACACACTCCCTTACCTTAAAACATCCTCAGAAACAAGCAAAAGGAATAAAGAAACCCTGGCTGTAGTATTTCTAAGCTAAATCTCTGCAGCAGCCCAAGGCTGGTCTGCCAGTGACTTTTTAAGAGTGATGAAGCCAGAAATTGGGAGTTCGGGAAGATGGCATGGACCCGGGACTTGACCTTTACCGTGTATGAAGGGGAGGTAAACAAGGAATTCTTTACCTAAATACTCCCATCAGGCTGGGGTGCTGCTACTTTTCCTTCTGAGTTTTAAAAGCAAAAAAGGACACTTAAGCAGCTGAGAAATAAATGCTGGTTTATTTTGCATCGATCTGTTTTCAGCTGTGTCCAAGCTTTGTATCCCAGATCGGCTCCCAAGTTTCCCAGGGTTATTGAGATCTAATTTAAGCTGATATATTTTATTGTTTCTTTTTTCCCCCCAGCTAAATAGAATACATTCTGCTTTATATTAATATATCCAGTTTATATTAATATATCCAGGTAGGTGGGCTGTGACTGCGCCTGACTAGGTTATAGATTTTGGTTTTATAATGTGATTTCTGGCAGGGAACAGAGCCTCACGTGGTCATATTTTAGTCCTGTCGTCATGCCCCCCCCCTTTAAATTTGTGGGAAATCCAGGTTTTGCAGGTGAAATCGAGTCCCAAAGAGGCGCTGGGATTTCGGGGAGCAAGGCTTGGGAATCAGGTGGTAAATTCCCCCAGTTACTTAGATGAGGTTGTGTTGTAATTGGGTTTGGGGAATGCAAGCCCCTCTTGGCCCTTGTGCCCCAGTATTTCTGCATCAGAGGGATGGGAGCCAGAAGGTGCTGATGCCCAGTGTTTCCCTGCATTCACCCCGAGTGCTTTATTTGTATGAGCAAACCTAACGTAGGTCTATTTCACCAACGTGTTTATGTGCTTATAAATAGGGTTTGATGAGAAACGGGCTCCTGCATCGCGCCGCTGTAAGGTAGGGGACGGGATTTCCTCGAGGTGTTGCCAGGAGTTGTTGGCAGTGGGGTTTGTTTCTGTTTCTCTGAAGGCACGGCGGTGGGAAGGAGCAGGAATCCTGCCCGCCCTGCCTCTCACGAGTTAAAACTCAGCCCTGCTGCTGCCATGCAAATGGTTTGGGCTCCTATAGGAAGGATCCAACAGTGTCTCGATTGTTGTGCTTTCTTTTTTCCCTGTATATGCTGTGTTGTGCCTTGGAGAATTAAAGAAGAAGATCACCCTTTTCCTTTTTTTTTATTTTTATCAAGGTTTAAAAATTTTAAATTAATTTTCCAAGTGATTTTTAAATTCATCAGGAGCAGAGAATACTTTTATTTTCTTAAAAAAGGGCGATGCAATCCCACTTTGAGAGGGTTTTGTATCTGGAGCATGGCAGCGAGGGAAGCATCAATATCTTTCCATTTAAACATAGGTTGGACATCTCTGAGATCTTTGACACTCCTGTTAGTGGGAAAGAAAGGGTGTAAAAATCATAAGGATTGGTTGTGTAATATGAAAAGTTCAACACAGCCACCCCAAAGCTGACTTTTATACAAGAATTGGATAAATCTGAAAATGCCTGCCCAAGCAGCTTTGATTTTATGGTGGGCTGTTGTGGTGTGTTGTTTTTTGATTTACGTGATTTTATGGGATCTACAGGATTTTCTCCTTTTTCAAAAGGAATTATCCTTAAATAATTTTCCTCTCAAGCATCAATTCAGTTGTCGTTTCCTGTGTGTTTTGGCTTCATTTATTTATTTATATACTTATGTTTTCCTCACCCCCTTGTTTTTAAACCCAAAATGCTGGTGACATTAAGGCTCGGAATCAGTGGGCAAGCCCTTTGTCTCCCATGGGCAGCCCGTTGCTTCTTTCCTTACTATTAATTGCTTGTCATCAATGAGATGCTTAATCAGGGGAGAGGAAATCCTTGTTCAAACCAGTTGCTTTGCCAGCAAAAGCCACCAGCACCTATTCGAGTGTCTGTAAACTCCACTCGAGGAGCAGTGAAAATACTCCCTTGGCTCTCCAGTTGTAATCTCTTTCATTTAAAAAATACTACTGGTTTTAAATAAAACCAAATAAATTTAGAGAAACCTAAAGAGCAGGAAGAGGGGTTCCCTCCAGTCACAGTATGGGGAGGGTTTGCTTTGCTTTGCTTTGCCAAGGGAATTAAACTTGCTGGGGGTTTTTGTGTGTAATGGTGTATGTTGGGTTGTGCCTGGTTGAAAATGGAATTCAGAGTGCTAAAAGTAGCACTGCTCTTAGTCCTAGTCTGACTTTTAAGTATATATATATATTTAATGTCTTTTAACGTCTTTTATACGTCTATAAATTAATAATGTGTGTTAGTATTTAAAGTATTTAGTACCTTTATTTAGTACCTAATACTTATTAATTTATATAAATGTAAAATACGTGTTGGTATTTACTTAGTACATTTTAATGTATAAATAAATCTTTATGTATAAAATATATAAATATACTTTATGCATAAAGTATTTAGTACCTTTAATATATAAATAAAATATACTGTAAATAAATACTATATAGCAGACACTTTATATACATGAGTTACTTTTTCATATGTATTTCTGTATATTTAAAAGATAATTTAAATATACATTTTTATGTATTGTGTATATTTAAAAAGATGCTTTCAGTATATATACATTTATATATAAAATACACAAATATGATGTTGTCAGGGAGATGCCGGTTGCATAGGGAATGTGGAAACTCCCTCCTGCTGCCTGCTGCATGCACAGCAGGTTTCCCATAGGTCTTGAATGCTGTTCCCTATGGATCTGGCCAAGAGAAATCCTTTGTAGGTGATCCTTTCCTAGTTGGACTCCAGCGCTTGTTATAGCCAGGTGTGATGCTGTCCCTTGTTTTGTTTTATCTGTTTTCAGGTGTGGATAAACTGGGAGCTGGTGGCACCCGAGTTGTTTTATCTTCCTTTAGCTGCCTTTTTGCTTGGTGTTGTGCTGCCTGCTGGGATGTGGGGATGGGAGTGAGGTGGCATCAGGATGCAGGATGGTGCATAGGTGTGGAGGATGCAAGGGGTGATTGAGGCCAAGCTGTAGCTTGCCAGGATGCTACTTGGTACCACTGTGGAGCCTACCTGGGTTAGAAAGCATTGTGGAGTGACCAAAGCTGAAAGGAAAATAAGAATGAATATTTATCTTTATTTAGCTGTTATTTTTTGTCAGTTTGTAGTTCCTCCGGTGGTGTGAACTTGACCTTTTGCCCCACTGGGCATCCTCCCAGTGCTGAATGGCGATGCAGGGGGTTGGCTTCCCTCCCCTTCCCCACCCCCTCTTCATATTTTCTTTTCCTTGTCTTTCTTCCCCCTCTCCTCTTCCCCCCTGCCCCTTAATCTTGACAGGCTGTGACAGATGGGACCTTATTTCCTATTCATCCCTATTGTTACTACATCCCCAGCTATGGGGATGTATCAATCACATGCTGTCCTTGCTGTCCCCCCTCCGGCTCCATCCCTCGGCAGGTTTTCGTCCTGCGGAAGAGGACAGGGCTTTAACATGCATGGGTTTTAATTCCTTAAGAGCGTCAAGGCAAAGCCCCTGGCCTGGGAGGGGAACTGGAGCAGACACATCCGTGATGCTCTTGGCAACTGGTTGAAACTGGGGCAGCTCTTTAATGCTTATCCCGCCCGGCGCTGACAGAGCCGTTGCTCATTAAGATCCACTGCTGGATTGGGTTGGACAAGAGCAAAACTTGTCGAGGATGACCCCAATAGACACAAAAAATACATATAATTTTCAATAGACACAGACCCAACAGGCACCGTCTTCCCTGCCTGGTTATGGGAATGTCCCTGCCTCAGGCTCTGGCTCTGAAAAATGCAGGTGGGACTGGGTTTAGTCCCTGCCTGATGATGAGCATCGTATATTTTGTAGATGTTTTCTTGCTTGTAACAAGTATTTCATAAAGCAGTCAGGGCTGCAGGGGACACGGTTGATTTCCAGCGTGTTTCTTCCCCCTCTGTGCTTTTTTCCCCCAGTTCTGTTGAAAACTGATTTTTATTGAAAGCAGGAGCTGGCAGACAGTGTTTTCTCTGCCCTCGGTACTGATCTGAGGTGGAAGGTGATAAAATCCCTTTATGCCTTTATTATATTAAGATATTGCAAAGCTTGACTAGAAAAAAAGTCCTCATTTTTTAGGGCAAAGAGTGGTGAATCCACCCCTTACATACCATTGCAAGGGCTTATGTTTAAGCCAGCTCAGTGAAATTGAGTTTGTGGTTTCCAAATGCTCACGGAAGGTGAAACCCCCACTGGAGCAAGAGACCAGGGGATGCTGGTGACATTGGGTGGTCCCTGGACCTGCAGCCCAGTGGGCAGGGGGAGGATGAGTAGACACAGGGAGGTTCATGGAGGCTGGGCAGGGTCTGGTGGCTTGTTTTCATTTCACAGCTTTGTCTCAGCTTTCTTCTGTGTCCGTGTTAGTGGTTGTTACCTGTTATTTCTCTGGGAGCTATGGGAAAGGTTGTTGTGAAGCTGTGAGAGTGCTGCTGCTTACCTAGGCTGCTGGAAAAGGGAGAGGTGTGCCCAGCAAGCCCCAGTCCACTTGATCCTGGGGAGTAAACTGTGAGCTTTAAGGCATCTTGTGTTGTATTACTTGATTTCAGCAAGTACAGATACCCGGCACATGGCGTGATGGGCGCTGGCTGGTGATTATCGACATGGTAGCCATGGGGTTTTCATACCCTTTCCCTGCAGGGTTGCAGTGTTGGCGTCCTGATTTTGGTCTAATGGATGCATGAAACCTAGGACAGCTCTGATGTGCATTATTTCATGAACCCAGCTTACAGCCTCACTTGCTCTGAGAACGGGCTGCTTCATACTGTGTGTGGTGCCAGCTGACATGTGGTACCCGAACCCCAGCTCTGGGATGGATGAGATGTTACCTCCTCAAGCCAGAATAGCTGCTAGCCAGCAGGACTACTTTTTGTTGAATTTAGAAGGGCAGAAAAGCAGGTGATGCTGTGTAAATCTGGTTTACTGAGCACTTGAAGCTGATGCTCTGGGCCTTTTGTCCTGGGCTGTAGGGAAGAGCAGGAAGGTGGTACAGAAGGATACAGCTCTTGTGGTTATCTGTGGGTAGCTCAGTACAGCAGAGGTAGTTACACCACACAATGAGGAATGTTTCTACAAAACGTGCCTGTAGTTACTGGTTATTCTGATTTATTACTTTATTTTAATGCCTACTTGCCTGCTGCAAAACAGGTTGGGTGGAACGTGGCTGCTGCCTTCGTCACAAGATCCTGCGCTGGGCATTGTGCGTGTTCTGCTGAAATCAATCCCCTGTCTCCCAGGTTTTGGGAGCAGCAAGGAACGTTAAAGGGAGTTTCTGTCCCAAAGTCCTTTTGGAAGTGGTGTTGAAGGAGGATGCTGTGCCTGTTGAGGACCGCGTGTGGTCCATGCCCCAGCCCTGGGAATCATGGCCCCAGGTACACTTCTGTCACTCTATTGAGTGATGACCATGTGTGGTCCAGCACCGCTTCAGCCAGGTGGAGAATTACTAGAGCTATAAAAAATATGCCTACTAGGAGCAATAGCCTGATTTTAAATGCTGAGTGATGATAATGAGCTGCTGGGAGACCTACCAGGTGGTAAGCGTGAAGCTTTGAGCACCATTTGGACATCTTTAAGATGCTCTGCATCAGCTCAGATGGACATTGGAAATGAGAATATGCTGTAGTGTCACACTGTGAAGTTGGGTTACATGGCACCTTGCTGTGGTCCTTCTCTCTGGGTGTCTTGGAGGTGGCAAGTAGCATGGAGCCCACTTGGGCTGGGATTTGCTCAGGCAAACAGGTCTCACAGCATGCTGCTGGTTGGCTTGAGAGCTGGATGCGTCTCTTGGAGCAGGCAGGAGTGGTATCCCTGGGAGCTAAGCAGCTCCAGGACTGGACCTGGGGGTCCTGACATAGCCCCTCTGGGAAATGTTGGTGGACTTTAAAAATGAAATGTGTCCCATTTTCTGGAGTGGGCCCTGCAAAGCATTGGTGCTGGGAGCGGCGGTGTGGCATCAGGGGTGGGTGACACAGACAGGCAGAAGAAAGGCTTAGGCTGTTGGTGAATAGCGTAGGATCGTCATTGCCATGGTCCCCCTTAGGTGAAATCCTCCTTACTGCCTCCTTGCTGGTGTGGAATTGTTTGGAGATGGGGTGGTGTTGGATAGGATGGGATGAATCTTGCTCGTTGCCTTGCAAGGATCTTACAGCTGCATGCCTAACCTTGAAATCCCTGGTGTCAGCTGAAGACACAAGTAGTCTATGGCAGAAGTTTGGTAACACTGCAGGAGATCACCATCTTCTCTGTCTCTGGCTTCCCCACTGTTTTGCAGTGATTGGAGGCGCAGAGCCACCCCTGCAGAGATGTGTGGTGTGGTGGCAGGTCGTGAGCCAGGCAGGGTTATGGCTGTAGTGGGGAGGTGACTGCTCAGCAAGGATGGCCATGCTCAGGATCCTGGAGGAGGATCCAGCCTGAGGAAGCTGTCCATGAAACCCATCTAGGGGTCTGCTGAGTGAGCACACCTCCTCGGTTGAATGAGAGTGTAGGGTTTGTAGTCCGGTGCTGGCTGCACTGCTGACCATACCTGGTTAAGCAGCATCACGAGATACAAGGCTCCTTGGTAGATTTCAGCTGCTCTGCTTGGCCACGGTCATCCTTATGGGACAAACTGTGGATTTTGTCTTGCCCTCACAGTGCACATCTCAGGAGTTGCCTTCTCCCTGCTGTCCCTTTCTTGCTCGGAGTCTGGATAAGGTGAGAACACAGGACTCTGCTTTGGTTGGAGCTGACTGACAACAAGCAGGATTATGAATGTTGGCCTGGGTGGGCAGAGGATGAGTTCATGGCTTGGCTGGATCCTCCATGGACTTGGGTGTCTCAGAACTCTTCACTGCCCAAGCACATCTTCTTGCAGCCAGGCTGGGGTGGCGTTTGGTGGCTGTTAATGTCTTGGGAAGCCTTTGCAATGCATCCTGTGCATCCATGCTGCAGGTAGGGAGCACAGTCATGTGAGTGGAAAAGAGCAGCCGGGCAAGGCTGGGTGCCTTGGCCATCTCCAAGGGGATATGTATTTAGGTTTCCCCATAGAGAGCAGGCCCCTGTTCCTGGGAAGCTGTGAACATCAGCAGGATGCATTGTGGAGACCCCCCTCAAGGGACAGCAGTGCTGGCCTTGGTGAGTCTCGGGTCCTGTCACCACCTAGCCAACAAGCCCAGTGCAGCATGGTCAGAGTGTACACGCATCCCAGCCGTGCCTGTGCGGCCGTGGCTCTGCAGAGGCTCATTTCAGGAGGTTTCCTTGGAAACCTGACAGCCAGCATGAGGAGGGAGCATTCCCGAGACAGCTTCAGCCCTAACGGGTGGTGACCAGGCCAAGGCTGGGAGAAATGGCTTTCCCCAGGCACAAGCTGCTCCAACTCAGTGTGTGGAAGCGGGATGCTTTGGTGAGTTCTCCCCAGCTGCCGTCTGATTTCCAGGAAGCCTTTGCTCTCCTGCTGCAGCATCCCTGCACACCACATCCCCCTAACCCAGGGCTTTGTCTTTGCAGGAGCAGGAAGATCCAGATCCGAAACATCCCACCCCACCTGCAGTGGGAGGTAAGAAACAGACGATCCTAAAAGCATCCTGTTTCCTCCTCCATCAGTTGTGCCAAGCAGCGCAAGTTGTGCTGCAGGAGCGTGTGCTCTGCACATGGGCCACCCTTTACCTTCCCAGTAACCCCAGGAGGGAGGTGGAGTTGAACTGGGCTCTGTCGCCCACTGGATTGTGGGGCATCTTTGAGCAGTAGGGCATCATGGGGATAATGGGGTGCAGGTCCTCTTTGGAGGGTGTCTGTATGTGAAGCAGGCTCTTGCCCTTCCTATTTCCTGCCCATCTCGCAGCCTCTCCTGTCTGTCTCACCTGCTTTGTGTGCTGCTCTCTCCTCTAGGTGCTGGATGGCCTGTTAGCTCAGTATGGGACAGTGGAGAATGTAGAGCAAGGTAAGATGGTCCAGCATGGTCCTCATCTGTGCAAAACTCCCAGCACTGCTCCCCAGCTCTTCCTGTGCCAGAGAAAACCCAGTGGGGTGAAACCTAGTCATTGGCTAAAATGGTTTTCCGTGTGGACACAAGTCCTGCTGATGGAGGTGGGGCTGTCTGTCCAGTGGTGGGGGATGGCAAAGGCCATCAGACCTCCATCCCCAGTGCTTTTCTTGGTCACTAATTAGAAACCCAGTTTCCTCTGCAAGCAAAACCAAGCTGAGTGGTGTTTGGGGTCTGCTGGTGGATCAGTGACATCCAACCATGCATCCTCCTCAGCAAGCGTGGTGGGATCAGGCCTTGGCGCCTTCTGGTCCTTCGCCAGCCCAGCCCAGTCCTTGTGCTGAGGAAATGTCCTGGTGTATAAATGCACGCGTGTGGTGGCTAGGGCCGTCCTCACAGGACAGGCATTGCCCTCCCACCGTCCCCACTGGTGTCCCCCCCTCCAGGGCATCTCTAACATTCCTTCTCTTGCTTTTCCACAGTCAACACAGACACAGAAACGGCCGTTGTCAACGTAACATACGCAAGTAAAGAAGAAGCAAAAGTGTAAGTGGGGTTTTACCCATATTTTCACATGACCTGAACTTCCCCCAGCAAATCCCAGGTATCTTACAGGCTGCTTCTTGTCTTCTCTCTAAGCCTCCTTCGGTTGTTTCTAAGCTTTACCAGTGTAAGGTTCAAGTGCCTTAAGGGCTGTCAGTGTATCTTCTTGAGATACAGCAGCCAGATATTGGGTTTACCTTAAGCTGTGTCATCTTACGTGCCTTTTGCAAGCAGTCTTCTCTTTGTCCCACTGCTGTGCAGTCTTCTGCCTTCTCCCCTAGCATGGGAGATGCGGTTTCTCCTGGTGCCCCATCGTACATCACAGGCACCAGCGTGGAGCCCTCAGCCCTTGTGTTGTCCCCTCTTCCTCTGTTCCTTCTCCTGTTCTCTTAAGGGGCTCCCAGATGTGCCACCTTACAGTTACCTTTGGACACTGTCCTTCCTAAAAGGACTTCTGCAGGGTCACAGTGTTCTTATCTTTAGGGAGTGAAGCGCTCTAGAAAGCAGAGGGTGAGGTCAGAGAGGCAGTTTGTCAAGGAGCCCTCTTCCCAGGCTGGAAGTCCAGACCTGAACTGGGAATGCACTGGATTAATGACCAGTCTGACCACCCAGCCTGAGCTGCTGAAGAGGTGGAACCTGTTGAAGGAGGTGGGAGAGATGGTGAAGAAACACTGCTGTGATGGGAAATGTAAGTACCATCACCAGTGGGGGAAGAGTCAAGTTGGAGACCAAATATACAGAGACTGTCGCCTTCCTGGAGTCAAGAGAAACGGGCTGTCAGAAAGTTCTGCCTGGACAAAAGAGGGCCTTTGGATGGATGAATGACTGGTTAGAGGAGGTGAGATGGAGCCAAGGGGTCCTTGGCCAGTTTCTGCAGGGGAGGGAGAGCAGCAGAGGGTAAATCACCTGGATGTTGTGCAGAGGAGTTGTAAAGAAAAGCCACCCATGAAGAAAAGCTTTAAAAGGACGAAAGAACCTAACAGAGCTGTGCAGCAGGGCTGGGTGAAGACAGGCTTAAAGGTTTATTATAGCCAGAGAGGAAATACAACACAAATTAGGGGGGGTGTCAGAAGCACAAGGGCTGTTTCAAGCAAAACACTTATTAAAGGCTTCTAGAGACTTTAACCCTGTGCTACAGACAAGCTCCAAGTTGCTACAAGTAAGTAGTGAACGTATCTCAGACTTAGTGGCCAGCGTAGTTTTATGTATGACCAAGACCAGGCAAACCCCATTCAAGGAAGAGCCTTTGCCAGAGTCCATTTGCTGATGGATGTTCCAGAAACTTCCCATCACGAGGCTGGACTTGTGAGGACAGAGATGGGGAGAATGATGTGCTGGTCCATAAGGCCGGGGGAGAGTCCTCCTTGTGCCTCTTGGGGTGGCCATACTCACCAGCACAGCAGGGCTCAGTGCTTTGGGGTAAGAGACTTCAGGGTTAGAGAAGGTGCTGTGATCTGTTGCATCCTGATACCTGTCTTAGGTGGTGCTCAGCAGTTTGGTGCAGAAACAAGTGACAGGAGGAAAGGCCAGAGTGGTTCATGGGGAACGTGTGTTTGGTTTAGAGCATGTGTGATAGGAACAGGCGAAAGGAAGAGCTCAGCAGAGTAACCAGACAGGGGCACTGTGCTGATCTTGGGAAAGGGTGGTGAAGCTGCAGAAGTCTTCACTGGATATGAAGTTCAGGCCTGGTAAAGGAGCTGCTTGTAATGGTGCATTCACACGCCTGCCTTTAAATAGCTGAAGCAAGATGTGGTAGAAAGAAGGATGACTGAAGCCATCACTGGTCACAGTGCAGACTTCCAGTGTGGCTGAGCATTGCACTGCTAAGGAGGGGATGAGGAGTCCAGCCTCACTGAGCTAGGGAGCTACAGCCAGACAGGGGCACCATGTGCCACATCCTTCTTGGAGCAGCTCTTGCTCAGAGCCCCTCTGTCACCTTTTCCGTGTCTGAAAAGCCCGTGAGACCATTTCCATGTTCTGTGATTGCTCCTAGCCAGTGCTTTGCTCGGGTGAGGTGGCAGATCCCCAGGCTGGCATCCCACCTCTGCCAGGGTGACAGATTGTGTGCCAGCCCTGGCATCACCCACATGGGAGGGGACATTGTCCCACCATGCTGTGCGATGGGGGGGGGGTCTGGCTTCCCATGGCCACCTTCTCTATACTGGGGAGGGAGGAAGATGCAGGGCTGGGGAGGGACCACAGCTCACAAGTTCTGGTGGTACTGGAGCCTCTCACCACCCTCCCTGCATTGCAGAGCAATTGAGAAGCTGAGCGATCACCAGCTTGAGAACTATTCCTTCAAGATTTCCTACATCCCGGATGAAGAGGTGAGCTCCCCTCCGCCCCCTCAGCGATCCCGCCGCGGGGGCCACTCTTCCAGGGAGCAGGGCTCCTCCCCGGGGGGCTCCTCGCAGCCCAAACAGCTCGATTTCCCACTGCGGATGCTGGTGCCCACGCAGTTTGTTGGTGCGATCATAGGAAAGGAGGGCTTGACCATAAAGAACCTTACTAAGCAAACCCAGTCCAAGTAAGTACCTCGAATGGTTTTGTTTCCTTCCAAAGGGTTCTGTAGGTCCCCAGCATGGATCCTCCATGCGCTCGGGGCTGTTGAGTGCTGGCCAGTGGTGTTTTCTTGGGATGCAGCCTTCATGGGATGGTAGCAAAGCCCATGTTCTAAACTGTTTCTGCTGGACAGGGTGGTTTGGGTGCGGCAGGAGGGAGATGCACATTCAGAAAGGCCAGGAATGCGTTTCTAAAGCCCAGTCACAAGAACGACTGGGGATGAGGCCTCAAGAAGAAATGGCAAGGTTGGGGATGAAGTGCTGAAGGGGAATTCTAGGTGCAGCGGTCAGTGCCTCCATGGTCTTTGCCCTTGGGATTTGCTCATCCTGCCTTGTATGGGTTACAGCTGTTGTAGGGGGGAAAGGGGCACCATGAGAGCTCTGCCTTGAGAAGGATGGGCTTTTTGTAACTGAAGCCTGTTTTTGCAATCTTAACATATTTATTGTTGAAGAACAATGGGGGGGGGGGGTGAGGGGATGGGGACGGGACTTTCTTGCCACGGTTTTCCGTGTTTCTCTTGTCGATGTTCACATTGATTTCACCTCTGATTTTCTGCATGGTTTTCCTGCATGGTTTGTTCCTGCCCAGATTTGTTTGTGTTTAACCCAAAGCTGTCTTCTCCCCTGCTCATCATCCTGCACCCGGTGATCCCACAGGACATAGGACTCCTGTACCAGAGCATCCTCCAGGGCATCCTAGTTCTCAGAGAAGCTTTTAGAGGCAAATTGTTTGGTAATAGTGCATCTGCTTGACCAAGCGATAGGAGGATATGCTGCTCTGCAGCCAAGTGGGCCGAACCCCAGTGCTGGGTGTGCAGGAAGAGGCTTGTACGGAAAGGGGCCGTATGCATAGGGAGAGAAACTCTTCGAGCCTGGCTAGCCCTAGAACATGGCCACCCAGTAGCTGTGAGCTGGTTCTGGTTGGCCGCAAGCTCTCCTTCTCCAGGTGAGTCCCCTGGTGTGATGAGCAGTGGGTAGCAATGAGTCTGTGCCATTCAGGACTGGGAGGTTGGCCTTTGCAAGCCTTGAGCCTGGCGAGGAAGGTGGAGGCACCGGCTGCTGGTTTCTCACAACCAGATGCTGCTGAGCTGTCCCTCCTTGTGGTTTGGGTTCCCTGTGCCTGCCCTGAAGATCTGGTACCATGGAGGAAGGCCGTGCTCCGTGCTCTCAGGCTGCCTGACTTGCCCAAGGAGGCCGTGTGCCTTGGGCAAGGAGGACCTCGTGACCCTGGCCTGAGCAGTTGTGGGAGATGATCCTGGAGGTGATGGTGCTGGTGACATCCTGTTGCCCGTCCCCTGCTCCTAATCAGAATGATGCTGGGTCCTGGATTCCTCTGGTCACACAGGACTTGGACCCCGACTCCACACACAGTGCTGGCCAGAGGTGCTTCTGAGCTCCAGGGAACAAAACTGTTCCCAGGTTGAACCATCTTGTTTCTAGGCTGAGGAGGAGCCCAGACCAAGAGCCTGCCCAGCCAGTGACCTTCCACAGTGATTGCAGCCCTCGTAACTTGATGAGGAGAGGACTATTGCTACCAAGCAGCCATGGAGCCAGGATAACTATTTGCACACAGCATTGTCCACCTTGAGAGGGTTGTGCCTCATAACTACCTCTCTGAAGAGTTCCTGGCCTCCCCCTTAGGGGGTCTTGGAGGTGTTTTGTGCTTCACCATGGGCAATCTGCCCTGTCCCACCATCTCTGTTATCAGTCTCTGCAGTCTCCTGTCCCTGCAGCACCCTTGGGTCCCAGACGTCTGCTGATGTGGTGAAGGGTTGAGGGTCCCTTTCTCCATCCTTCTCTTGGAATGGGGCTGTGCAGCAGCAGCTCTGGGATGTGCTGAGAATTCCAGAGCCCTCCTCCACTGTCCAGCTCTTTGGGGTGGAAGATGCCTGAATGCACTGGCCCCTTCCTGACGTCTCGCCTTCTCTCTGCGAATTGAGCTTGCGCCTGCACATTCAGGTTTGGGATAGGTTGGAGGTCAGCCAGAAACCTGGCCCTTTCCCGGGCTTCTCTAGTGTACCTGTCACTTCATCCATTCAGCCCATCTGTGGCTCTTCGCCTTTCTATGCTCAGTTCAAGCCCTGTCTCCGCCAGCCTCAACTGCTCATGGGCTCAAGAAGCTGCCTGACGCCTGTGTGTGGGGTTTGTTGGGGTAGCCATGGATTCCTCATTGGTTCCCCCTCACATCAAGCATCAACCTGACATGATGCTGCGGCACCACTTTGGAGCATGGGACCATCATCGCCTCTTGAGGCACGTTGTGATGTGTTTGCATTCTCCCTGGGTGAATCCTCCAAGTCAACCCGATGGAGGTCCACGGCCAGGAGTGCCTTAAAAGGTGCTGCACAGCATGCAGCAGGGTCATTGTGCCGTGTACATAACCAAAGGGCAGGGAGGGCTCAGTGCTGGTGTGTCTAGCATCCTTTTGCACGGTCCAAGCAGGACCAGTCTTCTGCCTGAGCAGCTCTCACTGAAGCTGTAGATGTGGAGAGATATAGCCTGCAAAGGGGATCCAACTCGTCTTCATTCCCTCTTCAGTGTCCAGAAGAAACCACCCTGGGGTCCATTTTGAAGCTGGTGGGGTGGGCTCTTCCATTATGTCAGGGAAGGTTCATCTTGCCACGTCTCCGCTACCTACGTGCTGGTTCATAAGGTCCTGGAAGAGTTGACCTGTGCAATCCCACCGCGACCCTCCATCCTCCAAATGTGGCACTGGTTAGGGGTGACTCTCCACCACAACCACTGACCTTGCATGCACAGCAGCACCCATGAATGATTCCGGTCAGGATTCGGACCTCTTATGGAACCAGAGACGTGGCCAGAGGGTGCCAAGTTGGAGCTGAGTGCAGGTGGCGTTCACTGAGCGGCCACTACTGCCCCTTCACAGAAGATGTGGGCCAGCCCAGCCCTGGCTGCAGCAGTGACAGGGATGCCAAGGTGGTGGCCGATGGCAGGATGGCTGCACGGCATCATCTTCTAGTGGGAAGAGCGTGCGGACTCATGGAGAAGATGGGAAGATCGCTTACCCCTGCTCTTCAGGACGCGTCATTGACACGCAGGAGTCTCCTACTCTGCTTTCCTCTCTCCCTCTCTCTCAGGGCCTTTGCCAGGTACGGTTGAGCGGTGAGGAGCGAGCTGGAGGCGCGTGCCTCCTCCCCGCCATGAGCTGAGGGGAGGACCAGAGGCACTAGAGCACGGTCCCTGCCGGTGTGCAAGGGAGAGCTTTCAGGTCCCCTGTGGAAGGGCGTGAGTACAAGCGCCGTTGTTGCCGTGGGCCTCCGTGTCGCGACACACGCTGCCTCTGGGTAAGTCGTCTCTCTGTCCCAAATGACACGCAACAGTCGTGGCAGCCGCCGGACAGCCCTGGGTGTTGTGCAGAGAGAGGCTGAGGTTGGAAGGAAGACCTCTGGTTTGGTCTCCTTCTCCAAGCGGGACTGGCGTCAAAGGTGATGAGCCAGGTTGCGCAGGGCTTTGTCCAGTTGAGGATTTGTTCTTGCCCCCTCTTGATGCATCTTTCGCCATTGGCTGACATCCCTCAGCTCCCAGTCACACCTTGGGTCATGAAGGTGAACGTAGCTCAAAACTGATCTAAACCAACTGAAGCAAAATGCTGCCTGGGTTTGCATGGGACCAGGTGATGGTAGATGTATGTCAGCGAGACCCAGGTGCACCCCAGAGCTTGTGCAAGTGTTGAAATGAGCTTTTCTGTGAGTAGCAAGCTCAGCTCCTGAGCTCTCAAAACCCTTTATGTGACACCAGACGCACCTCAGGGGGCTCCTCTCTGCTGGTTGTTTCACTGTAGGGTTGACATCCATCGGAAGGAGAATGCTGGCGCTGCTGAAAAGCCCATCACCATCCATGCCACTCCGGAGGGGTGCTCAGAAGCATGTCGCATGATCCTTGATATCATGCAGAAGGAAGCTGATGAAACTAAATCGTAAGTGCCCCTGGCTCAGCAAAATGGGCAGGTTGAAGGGGGAAGGAAGGTAAATACAGCCATGAACAGAGCAGAAATCATCTTCTGTCACCCCCATCCCTGTGAGGGACTGCTGGCATTTGGAGTGTCAGGATAGAGTCATGGGTCAGTTAATAACTTAAACCTTAGTAACTTCAACTGTGGTTGACAGTGCTGTAGAGACCAGAAGCTCAAATGGGTCCAAAGAGCATGGGTCAAGCTTGGTGGAGGGACCCCTGTGAAATACAGATGTGCCATTGGGAAGTCCTTAAGTTCCCGTTCTGTAGAAGCTGAGGAGATGCAGTGGTGGGAAACAGTGGTGGTTTTTCTGCTCCTTTCACTATATCATTAGTGCCTGTTGCTGGGATTTGGTTTCCTGGGCAGATGGACCTTTAGATTTTACTGTGTTTTGATCCACTTTAGAGCAGAAGAGATTCCCTTGAAAATCCTAGCACACAACAGTCTGGTGGGGCGGCTCATTGGCAAGGAGGGCCGCAACCTCAAGAAGATTGAGCAGGATACGGGCACGAAGATCACCATCTCCCCGTAAGTCCTGGTGAACACCAGGCCATTCCCCTCCATCAAACGCAGTGCAGGCAGTGCCGGAGCCAGAAAAGAGAGCACATTCCCCATCCTGGTCTGGCGTTCCTCATCCCAGGTGGATGGTGGCATTGGGCAGGGAGAGGGCCTGTGGTCCCATGCTGTCTCACACTTCTTCTCCACATGTACCTGTGGGGTAGCTTGCAGGATCTGACCATTTACAACCCCGAGCGGACCATCACGGTGAAGGGCAGCACCGAGGCGTGCTCCAAGGCTGAAGTGGAGATCATGAAGAAGTTGCGAGAGGCCTATGAGAACGATGTGGTGGCCGTCAATGTAAGCTCCCAGCCTTCCTGCCTGGAATGCCCCAACTTCAGAGCCACTGCTGAAGTGGCCAGAGGAAGACCAGGGTGGGGGGTATTCAGACTGTTATAGCAAGGGTTGGCCTCATCCATCATGTCCACACCATGTGGTGAGAATCCCCAGAACCCCACTCTGCTGTTTACACATTTCTCCATGTCTTCGCTTTCCCAGCAACAAGCCAACCTGATCCCAGGACTGAACCTTAATGCTTTGGGCATCTTCTCGACTGGGCTGTCAATGCTCCCATCTAATCCAGGGGCACGAGGGGCTGCAGCAGCTGCCCCATACCCCCCATTTGCAGTAAGTGTGACAGGGTTTGGGGTGCGGGGGATGTGGTCTTGGGGACAGAGTGGTCTCTAGACTTTCTTGGTGTACCTCTTAGGTTTGGGTGGACACTGTAGCTATAGGAGCCACCTTGAACAAGAGCTCTGACTTTTGGTCATTTGGGGAAGATACTTGTCGAAGCAGCAAAGTGAAGGAGAGAGCGAATGAACATAGCTGAATTCCTGCTTGGATTTAGCTCCCCGGGAAGATCAGCTGCATCCCCATGTTGTGTTGAGCTTGGTTTCATCCATGTTTAGGGACTGGCCATGTCCCAAGGGAGCTACTCTCTAAAGGTAGCTGGCAGCAGTCTGTGATGATGCCAGCATGGAAAGGCCATGTAGGTGATCATGAGTCCTGGCCCCAGACCCAGACATGGGTTGTGATGGTGTGGGCTCGGTTGCCGCCAGAACCTGCCAGCATCACCACAGGGCATGCGGAGCACAGCGTGAATGGGGACGGGAACCATCACTGTCAGTTTTGATCCCAGCCCTAGCACCTGAAGGATTGTACTTGCTGGGAACTGATCTTCCCCTGACTTCATGGGCAAAGGTTTTCCTCTTTTCTTGGGAGTGCTGTGGCTGCCGAGACCTGGGGCAAAGCAGGTGTTTGGGAACCACTGAGATTGCGTGCAGGCAGGGACAGTCCAGTGTAAGGAAAACATTCCGGCCATAATGCTGGTGGAGAAGGTCCATTCTCAGCCCATTAGCATCTGCAGAGCACCCTGAGGGTGACCAGGCTCTGGTCTGTCTCTGTCAGTCTCTCTAAATCCTTGTGGCGAGGTGCTTTGGCTGCACGTGGGTTAATTTACTTGTGCTGTTTTCTTTTCCTGGCAACGCCAGCAGCAGAGTGGTCGGAGGAGAACGGTGAGTGCCAGGCTGGAGGGGAGGACGAATGTGATGTGTGTGTGATGGGCCTGGAGGTTGCGGTTTGTTTCACACCTCAAGAGTGGTCACTTCTGACCCATGTCCTCAGCAGGACCTGGGGCCAGGGGCTGTAGCTTCAGCTGTGAGGCCCTAGAGACCTGATAAGAGTGAGGAAGGATGGGAAGGAGAATGAGGAAAGAGGCTCACAGTGAAGAGGGGGAGCTGGGGGGGTACAGTGCTTATCCTGGCTGGGTAGGAGAGGTTGTGTTGGTATAGGAGACAGGGAGCAGCCCATGGCCAGAAGCAGATGGTGGACCCAGGGAGCTTGGTGCAAGGAAGAGCACAAACCTGCAGCACTGTGGGTTTGAGTAAAGAGCTGGGAGCATGAGCAGTGTCTGCTGTGGGCAGGGAAGCTGCATCCCCTCCACCTGAGTAACAGTGGTTTGCAAGTAGCATCTGATTGTACTTGCCCAAATCCAGAGCAGGAGAGAGTGGGGTATGCTGACAGGAGAAATGTCTGAGGTGCTTGAGACAGAGACGAGTGGAAGAGGAGTTGGACTGGGTTGCGTTGGGGTGCTGATATGCACTCCTTTTTGCCATAGAGACCCACTGCTTTCCCCTGACCCCGCTCACATCTTGGGAGAGCATCTTCTTCAGCAGTTGCTTTTTCTTCCCTTCGAAATGGAGAAGGGAAATGGCGATGGCAATCAAAGCCAAACTGGATCTTTTGCTCAGTTCTCACCAAACCCCCACCTTCTCCACAGGGGACTGATGGTGGTTACAGGTGGTTTTGGCTCCCATCCATCTCTCAGCCTTCTGGTGCTGTGCCACAGGCATAGGACCCAGGCTGCAGCTCACATGAGGGATCCCCAAGAGGGATTTTGGGGGCTGAAGGGTTATCCCCATGTCCCTGCCAGGCTCACGGTGGTGGCATGCTGCTCTGCATCAGGCTGGGAGGGGACAGGAAGGGGCTGGCACATTGGGAGTGTCGGTGACCCTCATTTTCTCTCCCCCCGTAGAGCTCCTCAGCATACCTGTCGGGTCTGTATGGAACGCCCCCAGGCAGTGCCTTTCCCCATCAGCACCCTGTAAGTGCTCCATCACCTCCTTCTTGTGATCTTTGCATGGGGGCACCTTGGTAGGGTGAGCACATGGCCATGGCAGGCGTCTGGTCCCCTGGTGTGCTGGTTCCCTGACTGTGTTTCTCTTCCATGCTCTCATCAGCTGCCGGAGCAGGAGGTTGTGAACTTGTTCATCCCAACGCAGGCGGTGGGGGCCATCATTGGGAAGAAGGGGCAGCACATCAAGCAGCTGGCACGGTTTGCCGGTGCCTCCATCAAGGTGAGCAGGGTGCCGTGGGGCTGGTCCTAGGCTTCCTGCTTCAGTTTCCCCTTCCGAGGGCAGCGAATGGAAGCCTTGGGTGAGGGTTTTGCTCCCTAAGTTAGCAGAAACCCATTCCTGCAACACCCTGGTTATCACCCCTTATTGGGTGGGAGAGGATGCCCCTGCATGCCAGAGTGGGGCCACGCTCACACTTCTTCCCCATCTCTCTGCAGATTGCCCCAGCAGAAGGTCCTGATGCCAGCGAGCGGATGGTCATTATCACAGGGCCACCCGAGGCGCAGTTCAAGGTGCGTTGACTACGGGGGAAGGGCTGTAGCTGAGGACACATTGAGAGCATCCCTTTGGTTGCTGCCATGCTGCCAGCCAGGGTTTTTACTCCACTGGCTGCTCTTTGCTCAGTACCATGGTTTTGATGCTGCCAGACATGGGCCCATCATCGCCCTCAGGGCACAGTGGGCATTACCAGGATTGCTCCTCCAAGGCTTTACTTCCCTTATGTCTCTTCTCCAGGCCCAGGGGCGGATATTTGGGAAGCTGAAAGAGGAAAACTTCTTTAACCCAAAAGAAGAGGTGAAGCTTGAAGCCCACATCAAGGTGCCTTCCTTTGCTGCTGGTCGTGTGATAGGCAAAGGTGGCAAGACGGTAGGTGTGAGGTGCAAGGATGCTCCCCCTGGGTCCTGAGATTGCAGAGCTGGGCATCACGCACCGCCGCTGCCTGCCCCAGGGGCACAGAGCAGCATCCTGACCACTGCCCCTCTTCCTGGTGGTGGTTCTCCTTAGGATGAGGGGGCAAAGTGAGATCAACCTCAGCCTGGTGCTGTGTGCTGGTTTGGAACTGGGGGGGTGATGCTGGCAGTGGAGGATTTAGGCTCTACTGCAACAAAACCTGTGGCTCTTGTTTATTGCAGGTGAATGAACTGCAGAACTTAACTAGTGCAGAAGTCATTGTGCCACGAGACCAAACCCCAGATGAGAACGAGGAGGTCATCGTTAAAATCATTGGGCATTTCTTTGCCAGTCAGGTAAGCTTTGTTGTGGCTTTTCTGAGCTTCCCAGCCTGTTTAATCCATCAAGCAAGCCACTGAGCATCCCACTGCTCTGCTTCACATGGGTCCTGTGCACCCAGGATGCATAAAGGTGTTTTGGCAGCTCTCCCCAGCTTTGCTAGCATTAAAGATTGGCTCAATTTAGCTTAGACACCAAGCATATGAATCAGCTCCTCCTTAACATCAGTGCCACCTGGGAGCTCCCACACATACCCTCATCCCCCCTGGGTGCACATACTTTGAGTGGGACAGCAGCATCCTAAAACTCAGGCTCTAGAGGAAGCAGAATTTAAGTCCCTGAAGCTGTGTGGTGGGAGCACAGTGGCCCCTTCTTTAGGGCATCTTAAAGCGACATGGTCTAGTGTGAGGCATCCTTGCCCATGGCAGGGGCTTGGAACTCGATCTTAAGGTCCTTTCCAACCCTAACCATTCTGTGATTCTGTGACCCTTCATTACACCTATGTAATGAAGGATTACATGTGCTTGTCCTGTAATTAAAGTTCAGAGGGTGCTGAGCAGTGAGGTGCTGTTGTGCTGGGGGGGTGTGTGGGGACACAACCGCTAGCAGTGCCCACCCTGACCCTTGTTGTTGCCCTCCCCGGCAGACTGCACAGCGCAAGATCAGGGAGATCGTCCAGCAGGTGAAGCAGCAGGAGCACAAACACGTTGCTCAGGGAGCCCCGGCCTCGCAGCAGAGCAAGTGAGGCCCGCGCCGCACCGGCCAGCACCGCCTGATGAATGTAACCCCACCGCCAGCGGAGCCCCAGCAGGTCAGGGGAGCAAACCAAAGAACCCCCCCAAACCTCCCCTGCCTGCAGCCGGGGTGCTGCGAGGGTACAGGGAGGGGTATTGAGAGGGCTCTTCTCATCCCACAGCCTCCCCCCTGAGCCCATCACCTCCTGACGCTATCCCTTTAGTTGGACTAACATAGGCAGAGAGAAAGAGAGATCTGTAATGTCCTAAAAGCTGCCCGTTCCATCCAGGCCTGGGGGGCTGCAGTGCTCATAGAGTGTAGAATTAATATATCAGTAACAAAACTAACACTGATTCTATTTTATTGGGGTTTTTAAGTTTTGTAAGATAATTTGGGGGATTTTTTAATTCTTTTTTTTTTTAATTTCACAGTGGGGCGAGGGGGGAGGTGTTTGGTTTTTAGCAAGAGCAGGCTTTTTTAGAGTTGTAAGGAAAGGAGCTAGTCCATTGGTTCTCTGATGCACAGTAGAGATGTAGGATTGCCAGCAGCAGGGGGAAAAAATGAGTGTTAAGAAGCAGTTTCTTAAGGGCTTTGAGACGAGCAGTGCCTGTATGAGCCAACAGAAGGGATACCGTCTCCTAAAAGAGGAATCTCCTTCACACACCCAATCCTCTTTGCTTCACAGAGTCCAAAATGGGGGTTTGCATCCCTTCTATCCCCTTCCTGTCTGTCTGTCCATCACTGCCCAACCCAGCTGTGCTCATTACATCCCCTGACATGGATAGGCAGCACTAGCCCTGCTTGCTTGGGGCAGATATCTCTGGGGAAAGATCACTGGTGCAGGGAGACGAGGGGCAAAGGGGAGGAGGGGGAAAACAGCTTTACCAGAGGTTGTTGTCCAGGGCTGGAAAAACCAATGATACAACTAGCAAATGTGTTTGAAACAAAACCAGCCCCAACCTCCCCAGGACCCACACATCACACGTCACACACACACACACAAGAAACTACCTCAGGTTTTCGTACCTCAGCACCTTGCGCTTGTGTTTCCCTGTTAGAGATTTTGTATGCCTTGTAAAACTGATAGCTGGAGCATCTTTTCTATTTTTTTAATAAAAACCGAGTTGGAAAATGATCTTGACCAAGTCAGCTGCGAGGCGGGAGAAGGAATCCCATCCCATGCTCTTCGGTAGTCTCCTGCTGCTAGCTGAGAGCCAGTGGCCATGCCTTCAGAGAAAGCTTGAGAAATGCTTAAAAAGACAAAAAAAAAAAAAAGGAAAAATAAAGTATAGAATAATGAAAAACCCCAACGCATGAAAGCAGTGAAACCCAGTGGGTGAGAGGAGGGATGGGGTGGGATGGGAGCAGCGTGTTGAGGTGAGCGTGTGGGCACTGGCCCCAGAGGCTGCCCCACCACCTTCCCTCTACTGCAAAGCATTCTGTGGAAAACGCAACCCAACCACAACCAAACAAAACCAACAAAGAAATATATCCAGCTAACGAGAGCCTGAGCTTGCTATCTGTTGTTTTATTTCAAGTGGTTTGCATTGGTCACAGTTAAGCCAAGGGGTGAATGGGGAGGTGGGGAGATACTCAGCCTTCCAGTACCAACAAGAAACCTGGAGAGGAGCTTTTTACAAGGACAAGAGACAAGTTTTAAAGAGGGTAACTTTGTATTAGGTAAGGAATTACTTACAATGAGGGTGCTGAGGCACTGGCACAGGGTGCCAGAGAAGCTGTGGCTGCCCCATCCCTGGCAGTGTTCAAGGCCAGGTTGGACGGGGCTTGGAGCAACCTGGTCTAGTGGAAGATCTCCCTGCCCATGGCAGGGGGTTGCAACTGGATGAGCTTTAAGGTCCCTTCCAACCCAAACCAGTCTGGGATTCGGTGATTTGGTGGGAGGGAAGGGGATGTTTGCAGGCATTGCCAGGCATAGCTTTATCCAGTTGCTGGGGAGACGTTGCCATCATGAAGTCACCTCTCCGTGCGCCTAAACCAAGGGCCGTATCTCTCTCTGTGGTTAGTTAGCAAAGCCAAAAGACTGCATCACCCAGTGGGGAAAGGACCAAAGTAGTGTTTGGTTGTCCTTTGTATGAAACGGTGGCAGGGGAGAGGTTTGCATCTGGGTATCACATGGGGTGGTGATCGATGCCACGAGGGAACATCCCATGGCCTCCATAGCTGTGCTTCTCTGCTCTCACCCATCAGGCAGTGAGGATGCAGTGCCATGGAGGTGGTGGTACCTATGGAGGGCGGAGTGTAACATCTGAGAGTACCAAACATCACGTCCCGCCCATGTTTTGGAAAGGTACAGGGAGCAAAACCAAGTCCCTTTCCCACCTGCAACACAAATGATCACGGAGAAGAGCATCAGTTTTCTTGCTGTAACCCCTCATCCCCAGCCAGCAATGAACTGACTGCAGGACCAGTGAAGTCCAGTGGTCCAGCCCTGAGACCAATGCTTGCCGTTGCTGTAAGGCTGAGCCTGATCTAATCAGTGTCTGAGCCCTGTCATGTCCTACGTGTGAGCAAGGACCACGTCATAGGGCAGATACCATCAGAAATGCGTAAAGCTGGATGACGAGCACCCCTGCCTCCAGGGCAACAGCTGGGGGATGCAGCATTACTCACTCAGTACATGTGTTTTCCCATCAGCACGGGAAGGCACAAGCTCATCACCTCCATAACGTCATTGACTATGAAAACCAAGGTCCAGATGCTGCACACAACCGTTCATCCAAAGCAGAGAAGCTAATAGGCTGTTTCCTTCCACAGGGTGTCTCAGCACATAGTGTAGGGGCATAAGGACCCAAGCCACAGCTGAAGGGCCAGAGCCCACAAGATGACCTTGTAGACAGAGGGTATACTGACTGGTACATGTACAGTTTTCTCACTTATCTCATACACAGAGGCTTTTGGATAGTCCTAGTGTTAAGTGTTAAAATCTTCCTGAGTCCTCAGGGATCCAGGGAAGACAAAACACCTTGTGTAAGGACAAAACATGACAGATTGCCCTTGTAACAGTTCTCTCTTCAGAGACTCTCCTCTGAAGCTAATCCCGTTTGAAGGCAAAGGCTGATGCAGCTGCTGACCTGCAACACAGATAAACCACCTTATCAGCTTTCCCAGGAGAGCAGATCTTCAGGCAAGGAGCAGCACTGTGAAGGCTGATCACACCCACAGTGACAGAGGGGATGCCCCCAGAATCACCCTCTGAGAGCTGAGGACAGGAGATAGCTCATCACCAGTCAGGAATCACCTTACGTTATTGTAACTATGCCATTACAGAAACAACCTGACACAGTTATTTATACAATCATTCCAACATGCGGCTTCCAAACCAGGTATGGGGCAATCTTTCCTCTGTGATGGTAAACGAAAGACCCAAAATCCTGCTCCAGTTCTGAAATACAACCTAAAGAGAAACCCCATGTTTAAAGACATCTAGCTTGGTTTGACTGTAATACAGAGTTCAAACAAGCTCTTCTTTTGGCAGACACATGCAAGCAGTACCTGTGGCAGAGGGGCAATAAAACAGTAACCTTTCCCAGCAACACCACTGAACCAAGCAGGACACATGTCCATAGCCCAGAACATCAGAGCTGGCACATTTTATTCCACTTCCACAGCAGTATGCTGCAATACTGCATGGAGACACCCCTGTACTACCTTTAAACACATTCCAGCACTGGACAGCCCATGTCCACTAAGGCTTTGGTAGTCATACTGAGAAGTCTCCTGAATTACCACAGACAGAGTCTCCGACTTCGGTATTATTAGGATGTGCTTGCTCATCTTGCTGCTAAACAACATATCCTGATTGTCCCATCAGGATTTTGTGACAATCACTTAGAGGCTTTTGTGCTGCGATACTCATCCTTGCTGGTCTGCTCCTCCCAGACTGTACATGAGCTAAACCCCGCATTGATACATCAAAATCTTCTTCAGTTAAAAAAAAATAAAGATCACTCCATTGCCAGGTAGAGTTTCATTCCAATAAATATGTTACTTATATAAGAGCCTTATTTTAATAAAAAGAAATAAATACTTCTCTTTTCACATTAGAGAACTCCCTGGAGACAGGGAAAAAACCCCAAAACACAACCAAACCCCCCCCACAAAACAAAATAACCCCAACTACAGGGGCTTCACTATGGATTTGTTACAAATCAAAACGTGGTAAATTCTTTCTATGGTCGTCACAAATCCAGTTTTAGGAGTCAAGTAGATCATAGATATTCCAGAAACAGAAGAAAACTCTCTTTGAAGAAACAGTAGCGCATTGTCCTTGGGAAGATAAAGTTCAGCTAACACAGTTGTTACCACCACCACAGAGTTCCATATGTTCATAATGTGGCCACGTGTGCTCTGAGGTACAAGCATCCATCTCAGTGACAGAGGTTCACAGCATTTGCTCGCAACCGTTCCCTTGGCAAGGTCACAGCAATCTTTCTGGCTTGCACTTCCAAAGAGAGTTAGTGTCTCCAAAATTGAGTGTGTGGGGGGGTGGGTTTAACCGCTACTTCATAGCTTAAAGAGGAAAAACTGTGTGCCTGCTGTCTTTATCAAATTAGAATTTAATAAAGTAACTGAGAGTTAGTCACCCCAAGGTGATCACAGTGTTATTCTAACAGTGCATGTCTCACAGCAGCTGCTGATGGATTATTTCCCACACCATCTTCTTGCGGAAGTAAGGCATGTCATTCTGAAAAGAAAAAAAATAATCCATTAAATACGAAGTCAGAGTAGAAAGAGGCAGAAAATATGCATAAACACCCACTTAATTCTTTAATATGAAGTTCTTTTTAAGAATTGTCAACATTTGCCATTTGGGTACAATATGGGTTTCACCCACACAGCTCCTAAGAGGGTGACATGACAGCACAGTAAAACCAGATCTACTTGACCATACTTTAGTCAAGCACTTTAGTAAAAGACCACCAGGGTGGAAAATAACCAGTGTCTTAACTGGTCAAAAGGTAACGCCCATTTCTCCGAAAGATACAAAGGCCAGGTATCACAAACCCACTGCCTACAGTAGCTTGCACAACAGGGATCTCACTGATCCAGCTAGGAAGCAGATACCAGATGTTAAGCATGGAGAATACAGCTCTGCCCTCCTGAGGCCACTCTGAAGTTCCAAGCCCAGCAACTACACACCAAAACCAGAGGAAGGTACAAAACCTCAGCCCCTGCCCCAGACACAATTAAGAGCTGCTGTGTAACTTCCCTGACCCCTGTACCTGTGTGAAAGTCTGGAGCTCACCTGGGTAAACGTGATGGGTTTGTCTCTGGAGATATAATCTGCGAATTTGCACATAAAAACCCCACAGTCACTTCCATTCAGTTGCTGAGGGATTTCCTAAATGAATGCAAAGAAGATGGAGAATATTTCTCTATCTTAAAAAAAAAAAAAAAGCCATTTGGAAGTAGCACACATTATTCATACCAACAATACACTAACCAGAACCTACTCGCATAACCCATTTACTACTCCTGAACACAAAGTATAGACCCAATTAACTGCACATCATCCCTCCCCTCTGCTTCCTTTACAGGGATGTTAATCTAAATTCTTGGCAGGCTAGTAAGGGATAGCAGCCTTCCTCTCTGCCAGGTTTTTGAGGTTTGCATAGTGTCGTGTTTCTTAAACCAAGTCGTTAGATACTGCTTTTTGGAGAGGGTCTTTTACAAGGGCATGTAGTGACAGTACAAGGAGGAATGGCTTTATGCTCAAAGAGGGGAGATTTAGGTTAGATCTTATGAAGAAGTGAGGGTGCTGAGACACTGGCACAGGTTGCCCAGAGAACCTGCGGCTGCCCCATCCCTGTCAGTGTTCAAGGACAGGTTGGACAGGGCTTGAAGCAACCTAGCACTGCTTAAAGATTTCACCCCACCATAGTTTTCTGGCCCACTAGCAGCCTGATGTGTTACCACAAGAACATGAGATGCTTATGGCCATTCTCTAGAGGCCTGGACTTACTAGAAGATACCCAAAACTTTGTGACGAGTTACAGTTCACATTTCAAATCCAAGTAGTGCTCACATACATGTGACTCCATGCTGTGAAGTGTCCATTCTGAGAACGTCAGCTCCAGATTTCTTTTTTCCTGGCTTTCTTCTTGCAGGTATTGGCTGTTTAAAACAAAACAAAAATCACTCTTCACATCTGTAATTCAGGACAACAACAACAAAAAAAACAGCTGCTGAAGGATCACAGGAAGTTGAACAGCAGGATAGTAAAATATCAGAGGATCCTCACAGCAGCTGATTTAAGGCACTTGGAGGAAAAATCCAGCTCTTATATTTAGATACACACAGTGAGAGGCTGTAAGCTAATGATCAGGAATTAGACCAACTGGTCAGGAATGAAGCCACAGAGACTTCCACAAAAGTGTAAACTCATTGCTAAGATCTGGCATCAGAAGACCCCAAATCACATGTTATCAGAGGAGAAAGGGAACCAAAAAGGAACCATAATGCCTAATTCCACTGCATGCCTTAATCCCACACACTGGCTGCACCTCTGCACGAACAAACACAAAAGCTTTTGGGCTAATACCTTTGGATGAGGAATTTCCCAGGCCACTAGCTGCTGGAAGAATACTCTTGAGGAAAAAAATTGTTCTATGAAGACCTGTTCTTACACCCTTCCCCAGGCATCTGCTGTTACCTATTCAAGAGAGCACTGGACTAACACAACACTTGGTTTCTCTGTACGGCTGCTCTCCTGCTCTTGTGCTCTACGAAACTGTTGGATTAAGGGTTTTTTACTACTTCTGCATCAGTGGCAAAGATACCTAAGGACGCTGGCTTGCACAGCATGTGAAACTGTACCTATTACATTTGAGATCTATGCCGTGCCAGCTGATACATCTGGAAAAGCTTGTTTCAGGACATCTGTCTTGAATGAGAATGTCAGTAATATGACTAAAACACTGTAAGGACATAAGGGTATCCTGCTTGTGTAAGCTGTAGAGAAATATGGTGGCTTTGTTTAGAACCCTGAACAGAATAGAAGAGGTATAGACAAATTGAGGAGGAGCATACTGCATAGCTCACTAAACTGAACAAGCGTGAACATTATGAATGGCAAGTAAAAGAGGTCTCAGTGTAAGAAAAGGATAAAAGAACTAAGCAATAAAGAGTTGAAGTATGTGTAGCTGATGACAAATAGTACATACTTTAGGACACCAACATTACTGACCCCCAATTTGAAAGTTCTTAAAGAAGGGGGAGTTAAAAAGCTCTTGGAAGACTGTAATCCTTTGACAGTCAGTTTGATATTTCAAAACTCTCTCCTGAAACTCTTTCCTCTTATCAATAGCCCAGATTTATTGATTAATAACAAAGTCAATACATGTTTGCCATGGGGCTATCACTTATTTGACAGTGATGCTCTGTCTGGGCATGTAGTAAGAAGGTGGCAGAATCCAGGCATCCAATACCCTGGGGTGGAAATGTGAGACTAGCTAAGTAGCCAGTGTCACACAACTCGCAGGAAGTGAATCCGAGGTTTCTGTTTCATGTTTACAAGAAAAGTGACAATGTGGACAAAATCCAAACACTTCATAATTCACAACATAAAAGCATTGACCGAGCAGTTACTTACAACAAAGTTCCACAAATCTTGTCCCCTCTTTGTGACGTTGAGTCAAAGTATTTGATGGTCTTCTTTCTGACATCTATGACCTGTTATTATAAGGTGATTGTTAGAAAAAGCACACACAACAAAACCTAAACGACTTTTCAGTTGTTTTTTTTCCCCAGCTCTAAATAAAAAGCTAGTCTGACTCACCACTAGTGCCCAGTGCACCCTCAAGTGAATGGGCACTAAAATAAGGTCCTGTTTGAAGAGATCCACACCTCTGGTCCATCTTCTTACTGCTCTGTAGCCCCCAGAAATTAGTTTGGGATAAAAGAAAGTGCTAAAAGCATGGACTGCTGGATAGCCTTCCTTTTTACTTCTTTCCACCAGAAGACTCATGTAGAAATTAATGACCTGCACCACAAAGATGAGATGTAAAGTAAGACACTACTGACAGATATTTCTAGGCTCTGCAGTGAGGTGGATCATCAAGGAACCCTTGATGACATCTATACACAATTATGGGGTATTTTTAAATCAATGCTGAATTACAATATGACTATGCTGCAGCTAGTTTTACCTCATCATTTAGCCAACGAAGATTACTTAGTGTGTGGATGTCCTCACGAGTTACCCTTAGTTTGAAGGCACTGCTTATGATTTCATCTGGTTCTCCTTTGCCAAGTGCTGCAGCAATCTCTCTCTCCATAGCCTGAAATGAACAATTAATTGAGGAAAGACTTGTAAGTCAGAGTTTTGAGTATGCTGACCTGTGTGCAGCTTTCAGCTGAAACAAGGCCTATAAATTAAGCCCAGGTGACAGACAACTGCCTTTGCCAGGTTTTTTTTTTGTTAAGTTAGAAACAAGACTTTTGTTTGTTTGTTTCAGCATCCTAACTTTGAACTTCAGAACATAGCTTTGCTTCTATTTGCTTTCAGAGAGTAAGCTGATATAAACACATAGAGGAGCAAACACACTAAAGCAGCTGAAAAGTGAACAGAAATACAGCAAACACCTGTGCTTTAGGACAGCATCACTGCAACTCCAAAGAATAAAAGCAGTCAAAATTTATACAAACAGGGGAACCTCAACTCCTATTCTCTGATGAATAGCTCAACTATGTTAGCTCCCGTGATCACTGTTACATGCACTGCAACAATGCCCAGGGTGCAATATGACTCTGCAAGACCCCAAAGGCATACCCAAGATGCTCAGGTCCCCCACAAGCAATGCAACACCGTGGGTCAGCAGAAGCTTATTTTTCAGGTTTTATCACCAAGGTAGGACAGGTTAAGGGGCAGAAACAATGTAACCGTATGAATCCAGTTAGCACTGCTCTGAAAGACTGTTGTTAAACTGGTAGCAGAAGCCCCACAAACCCATAGGTTAGCATAACTGAACTGTGCGGAGCATATGAAATGCTTAAAACCAGCTTTATTGCTTAACCTTGTACTGTAAAGTCACAGCTGCAGACACTCAGTAGCAGGTTAAATGCAAGTTCTTAGGATTTCAAGAAGCCTTAAAAACCACCTACAATAAATGGAGCTCTTTGCTGCTGTTTCACAGCCGTTTTATCTAACACACAGTCAGCTACAGTACCTCTGTGAGAAGAGAAAAGTGTTCTGTTTTTTCTGAGCTTGGGAGTTTGTCTTCTCCCACATGAACGGCAGATGGCTTTCTGGACAGAACAGGTGCCAGATGTAATTGGAATAACACCTCTTCTGAGTATTCAGCTTCATACCAGTTCTGTTAGACAAAAAGACAATAGGGTAACAAGCAAACACAGATTATCTTGTTCATATATAAAGCTGGAATGGTTTTTGTACACACATGCAACCAGCCAACTTCAAAGTAACATTTTATTGATGACTGCATTCCAACTGTGCACCTATGTAGTCCTGCATTTAAAACTTAAACAAAGGCAAGAGAGGCAGAAAGGTGGTTTGGTTTGAACTAGCATTAGGAACCCCAGCAAAGCCTTCACACATAGGTAGTAATTTGAGATTGAGATTGATCTGATTCCTAAGATTAAAATTTTACTTTTGATCTCTATCCTGATCAGAGATGAAAGTCAAAGAGATGTACTTCCTATCTCACAAAAGAAGACAAGATCAAGGCCAGGTTGGGTGGGGCTTGGAGCAATCTGGTCTCATGAAAGGTGTTCCTGCCTGGAACTGGATGAGCTTTAAGGTCCCCTTCCACCCCAAACCAGCCTGTGGTTCTATAAGTCTAAGACTAAAGAGACCACAGTCCAGCTTTGCAGATCAACTAAGTTTGTGCACTAAAGATTTTGAAGGGGAAGATTAAAGGGAAAGAATAAAAGTAGCACAGTGTAGTATGTTTTTAATAATCCACAAACAAAATCAACAGCAGTGGGAAACCCTTTGTGATAGCACTACTCATCAAATAATGCTCCCGCTTTCCATGGGAAAAACAACAGGGACAAATACACAACTTACTCAACAAGATATGTAAACGAAGAGTGAAAACATTTCTCACTACAAATACCTATATTTTCCTAATAAAAATAACTAATAACACAAGCTTACCCTTCCAATGATTTTTTTCATTGGTCTTCCCTGTTCATGAGAGTTTTCTGCTGGTGTGTAGTACCTGTAAGAACAGGAGAAAGAGAGAGAAATGAGCTATATATCCATAGTGTCCCATGTAATGCTCAAGAATTCACCTTCTGGACCAGAAATGCTTTTTCAAGGCTGATTATGCCTAGAGCCCCAGTGGCACATATAAATATGTGACATTGTCTCAGCTTCCAAAACCATTCCTTTGTAGCAGTAAGACTCGGACAGCATGAAGAACTGCGAGCTTTGCAAACTTTCTTCCACCTACATGTGCAAGATCCTTTTGTTTCTATCATTTTCACTATTTGGAAAACTAAGGGAAGCAATCAGCACTTCCTTTACCAAGTGCTTTGTGATCTACCAGTGATAAATACTGCACAGTAGGTGTTATTCTGCAATTACACTTGCATCCAAATACAGCAATAAATATGGTTTGTCATCTTCTGGAGGCTGAAAAAGAAATGCACAAAAGCCAAAAGAAACAAAAGCCATGATTAAAAAATAATTTACCTGATCATATCATTTCTCTGAGACCACTGGGAGTTGCAAACATCTGCACGTTTGATACCTGCACAGAAAAGCAGCAATATGAAAACAAGAAGTCAACTTTCAATTACCATCAGACATACACAGCTCTTGGTTTCTGGGGGATAATACAAAAAAAAAGAAAAAAACCCAAAAAAACCAAACCACAAATCTTTTAATGATGGCTGTATGGTTAGGAAGTTCAAACTCTGGCAAATAGTTTGAATTTTTACTATCATGTGCAAGTGTATGGCAGCTGAAGCAGGGCAGGTTTAAATCCTAGATTGCACACTTGACTAAACAAGTGATTTTTTGCAAATCCAGATGCTCCTCCTGGCTCAAAATAATATTGTCGCTCTCCACAACAAAACAAGCTTTCCCCAGATTTTAACACCTGCTCAGAAATAGCTGCAAAATGCACATGACTGCACAATAAGGTCACAGATATGTAAAAAGAAGTATTGATAAAAATTGTTGAAGTAATGAAGGGGGGGAAATGCCTGGGGCAGTAGTAAATGTATACACATGAACACAAGCTAGAACACATTGCTGGTATACAAGAAACTAGCTTGTCAGCAAACCAGTTTTAACTACCTCACTCTGCAGAAGACAACCAAAGTCACCTTTAGTAGTTACGTATCTTCAACTCACTAAGGATGGTCTACAAAAGATAACTTGATACGAACAGTGGTACTGTGCGGTTAGCTTACTTGGTTTCAAAGCTCAGCCAGCACAGAAATAGTCACGTATAAGCATTAAAAAGGAATTAAAAAGTAACACGTAACTGCAACTCTAAGTTAAGTAAGTCATGTAAGGGTGCACAGTAACATATCACCCTCCCCTAGTACAAACAGCCAGGTACTATGTTGTTCTCTGTAGAGCACAGTTATGTCAGCAGCTATGAACATCACTGGTACAGTAATGTCTCTCAAATACAATTTTAACCCAACTTTTTCACCTCAACAAAAATTTACAAATCCATTTGAGCCAATAACTAGCTATGGTTTGGGAGAGAAATTACCTCCCTCTTTCCCTCTCTCTCCTCTTTCTTCTTTGAAACAGCTCATTTCATTCTAAGAGCTGACATAAGCTATACACACTGGCTGATTTAGATTTTCTTATGAATAGGCACAGAATAATGACATACAAATCTTTTTAATAAAACCTATACCTTTGAGACTTAAGGAAATGCCCCATTTTGATGTGAAGTCTACCTACAAACTCTAACAGACATGAAACATGGGGATACTCACTGGTCATTAGTGTCCTACATGGATAGCCATCTCCTCTGTATTTCTGTTCTTCCAGACGACTCTCAGTCATCACTGGTTCCTTGGAGTAGGCTTGAATACTTTGATGGAGCACAAAAAACACCAGAGGAAAGTCACAACTTTTATATAGATGGTATTTTTTTATCAGTGCATCTCAATTCACTAGAAAGGACCCTGTTTATTTGTACATAACTGTCTACATTAGAGTTGAAAGCCACAGTTAAAGCAGTAGAAATATGTAAAGTAAAATTAGGCTGCTTAGTCCCTTAATATAAACACCTCTTCTGCACTGGTTACATGACAAAATGTAAAAGGCATTTCCATGAAGAGGCAGTTTACATTCAGAAGTTTAGTGTACTGCAAAGAGAAAACTTAGGATAATTTGTGTGAGAAGGACTGGGGGAGGTGGAAAGGAACAGAGAATTCTGGCATGCCCTATGTTTACCTTCACTTTCACATTCTCAGATAAAATAGGATTCCTGACCAAGGGAAAAAAAAAATTATCTATCACAAACAAAAGGAAGATACAGAATAACCAGTGCTACAGAGTAAGCAGTGCTGTGGATTTTTATACAAGTTACACTGCCATCCCTAGAACTAGAGAGTACCTTTCTGAATGTAGAGAGAAGACAATGAAACACATTCACACAAACACATGAATCTCCACATGAATATACACTCCGAGAATATTCATGCTTCACTGCAAGGAGCTGAAGCAGGGGGGACTGTTCTAAAAATTAGTTTGGCTCAACACCTGTCCTAGGACACTGTCCAGAGCCCTGAGAAAGAATAATCCCCCTCTCCTTCCATGTACAACCGGTACAAAGTTACCACCAAAACCTTAATAGTTATTTCTTGATAATTACTTGTGGAAGCTTGTTGCCTGTGGATCCGGGAAGCTTCCACGATATTTTTCCTTAACCAGTTCCAAGAGCTGTTTGTATTTCTCCTTTTCTCCTCGCTGAACATCCTAGCAGAACGGGGTGGAAAAAACAAGCAGATTAGAACCCTGCATACGAAGCAAATGTTTGTAATCTGGAGATAGTGCAGACTGCACAAGCTGTTCCCAAAATACTGGTATATTATTCAAGTTTACTTTATGAGGAATTTCCACATCTTTGCTTTGTGTTAGCCCTGATCTAGGAACTTGTGTCCCACTATAAACCCCAAAATTCCTTCTGCAACTGTTTCCTCAAATGGGGGCCTCTTCAGCTGTGGTCTGCACCTCTTGCATAATAGTTCAGGCTAATATGCATTCCTGTCAATATACACAGTGATTGGATGCTATGAGTCCCCAGAGTATCTTAAGCACACTCCACAGCTTGCCATGGCCTGATCCTTCAGTACTCCACTGGAAAATCTTCTCCATGTAAGCAAGGTTTATCAGGAACTTTTAATTTGCCTCAGATATTGAAAGGAAATGACAGGGAAAGACCTCTCAGATAATACAAATAATCCTTCCTTTCAACAGCTTTTTGCCTACCTTATCCTTTTAAACCTGCTATGTAAAGATCACAGTTGGGCTAGGTTAAGGACAAAATAGTGACACAACTCTGCAACACACATACACTTAGTGACAAGGCGGTAAAGCTCCACTTACAAGCCAAACTGCCTGGAGCCCTCCTCCCCACCCCTGTACACTATTTCCATGAAAATGGTTTAAAAAATTCAGTCTTTTGGCAACAAAGCACGGCTCTGTTCCAAGTCTTGATGCACATGAAGGCAAATAAAATGTTATATGTTGATTTTCCAGAAGCAGTCTTTCAGCTTCATTAACCACCCCCACCACACTGTTACAAACTGCTACTCCACAGCTTACAGTTTTGTAGAACTGCTAAGTTGTTTCAAGAGACACCTTCCTCACCCCACATACCTCTTCAGCAGTACACAGCAATCTCCCCATTTTGCTGACTTCTGATGTCCTGGATTCTGGCACAGTGCACTCCTTAATGGGTGGCCTCAGTGTTAAAATGCCCTCTGGAGCAGGTTTTATGTGACCTTCCCCATTCCTGCTTGTGCTAAAAACGCCAATGGGAAAAGAAACAGTATCAAGTGAGTATCCAAATATGTTGAGTGAGTAAACATGTGAGTATTCAAATACCTCTCCATTCAAGCTCCACCACCAATTATTTTGTAAAGCATGTACACTGATGATGGAGACAGACATGAAACGTTTATAACTTTCAGATGAAGACCTGATGTCCTCAATTGGCTAATAGGAAAGTACACAGAAAACTGAAAATCAGAACAACTGCCTTCAATATACACTGTTGTTTGATTTGCACATCATAACTGCACTCAGAGGCACATGTTATGTCCACAGCAGTCCAAGTCATGAGTTAATACCAAAGACTGAAGAACCATGCAGGCATGTTACTCATACCATCCAACCCACAGCTTTTCTAAAAGCTATTGCACTGGCACCAGAAGTGTAGCTTTGTGGACATGAATACAAATGCTAGGCAGCAGAATGAAAGTGAAAGAGGGCAAACTGTTCAGAGAAGCAGTCAAAGAAAATGGAAGGATTTATACCTGAGAGGTGGAACTGTCTTGTAAGAAAAGGATAGTGCTTTCTTATTCAAGCAAGTATTGGTTTCACAAGGCATTTTATCTATGAGAGAAGAGCATAAGCCATCAATAATTATAGAAGGAAACTGAAGCATTTTATGAGTTTACTGTAAAGAGCTTTACCAAATATAAATTATCTTGATTTTCTCCCTTACATCATAATATTATTTGTGTTATGTTACTGTCATGATTTAAGCCCAGCAGGTAACTCAGAACCATGCAGCCGTTTGCTCACTCCCTTCTTCTTCTCTCTCCCCTTGCTCCCGGTGGGATGAGGAAGAGAATGTAAACCACATGGGTTGAGATAAGAGCAATCCAATAAGTAAAGTATAACACAAAACTACTGCTACCACTAATAATAAGGGAAATAACATGGGAAGAGAATATAAAACTAAAAATGAAAGGGAAAACAAGCAATAAACACAAGTGATGCACAATACAATTGCTCACCACCTGCCGACTGACACCCAGCCTGACCCGGCCAGAAATCTGGGCCTTCTGGGTGAATCACCCCAGTTTAGACACTGGGCATGACGTGCTGTGGTATGGAATACCACTTTGGCTAGTTCAGGTCAGGTGTCCTGTCTCTGTTTCCTCCCAGCTTCTTGTGGCCCTCCTCAGTAGCAGAGGCTGACTCAAAAGTCCCTGACTGGGGTAAGCATTTCTCAGCAACAACTAGAACACCGGCATGTTAACAGTATTGTTCTCAGGCTAAAGCCGAAAACATGGCACTGCACCAGTCTACTAAGCAGAAAAATAACTGTGGCAACTGAACCTAGGACAGTTACTTTAGGATATTTTCAGATTTCCATATTGGCAACTACAGGAAGTGTCAGCCTAAACCTGAAATAAAACAGGGCTATCAGGATCTACTACTTAAAATACGCATTTAAAACTATTTACTTCTGGCAAGGTAACAGTGGACATATCAGAAGGACTGCATCCAAGGCAGTTCTTGTACTGAGATGACAACACCTGACTCCAATCCAGAAGCAATGTCAGTATGCAGAGAAGAAACAGAGTTCACACTCAAGTATTCTTAGATGCTACATAGATATTGTACCTTCAGTAATCTATATGCAAGCCTAAGGGGTAGGGAAAAAAGAAGCAAGTTAGTAAGTTGAGGTCAGTCTTACCAATCTGCAGCATTTCTGTTTCTGGTGTAGAACCTATTTGTCCTTCAGCTGGAGTGTCAGAAGTGGACCAAGTCTTAAATAAAACCAAAAAGTACCAATGTGAATATAACCTGAATGTGAACCCAAACAAATATAAACTTCCTGAAATATAGTCAGCTCTATTATGACTTGGGGACCATGGCTTGCTGGTTCAAACTGCAGCAAAATGCAAATCTTTGCAGGATCTCTGAGAAGCACATTTCAATTTCCAACTGAACAGGCTCTCATACGTGCAAGTGATTAAGACAATATGAGCTTATCGCTCAATGAGTTTTCCTCAGTCAGCTCCTAAACTTTCCAAAGTGTGACAGTTTAGCCATTGAAAAATGTATTTTCTACAAACAGGAGTTAATGACTATCTCAGGAACAAATAGAGCATGACAGTTTCTTATCCTCTTACCTGTGTGGAACAAGAAAAATAAGACTATAACTTTGAATCAAAACTAGGGAGTCAGGCAGTTCATGACTCAATTTTCACAGAGCCAAAGTGCTACAGGAATCCTCTCCTGAAATGGTGGATAGCAGAAAAAGGTTTATGCAGAGGAAGTATGCAGGTTTTCTTGTACCATAATGTATTTTGACTCTTTAAGTACAAGCCTGAGAAAGAGACTAACAGTTCACAAACACATAAAACCAATATGTTTATTGTTTTACTAAAACAATAAACTTGAACAGTTGTAAAGAAACTGATAGACACCAAACATCTAGCTCCTTCCTCAGCTATTAGTGCTAGAGCAGAGTAAGCCAACTTGAGTAAGGCAAACCCAGCATACAAGAGCTGCCTGCTCTAAATGGCAATGAACTACCTACTGCTGTAGAGGCTCAGAGCAGGCCTCACTTCAAGATGCACTAGGGAGAGATGCTTCCTCTTTCATCCTGAGCAGATTCTACCTACTTTCCAAAATCCTTGCTCACCTCCTCTGCAGACTTTTTAATTGGAGCAGCATTTCTGACTGGAACTTTCTGGCATCCACTTGTTTCCTTGGCTGGCAATTTCACCTCAGTAGAATCATCTTCAACCTTCTCTGTATACTCAGAGATGGCATAATCTGAAAAACAAAGACAGGCCCCATAACAACATGATTTAGAAGGGAATTAGGATTTCTATTTGCATTAAAGCCCACTTCCTTAATCCCACCTAAAGCAGTGCAACCCATTTGAAGTTACCGACTCTTCAGCCAACAGCAGTTGGTGATTTTTATCTTAGTGGGCTCACTGAGCAGTCCTTTAGAGCTGAAGCTCAAAAACTAATCTATGAATCTGCCAGCTGGATCTGCTAAAACACCCTGCTTTTGGGAACATTCCTTGTTTGTAGAGAAGCAGTAGAGTATGTGATTTATCCTCCTCATCCCCTCCGCACGTGCATGTACTCTTGCAGTTTATTACCTGTCACTCTTGTCTAGTTGAGATAAGCTAGTCACTGAGGTCTAGAAACCCAGGCCCTGTGATACATGCTCAAGCCGCTGGTTACACAGATGGCCACAAGGAATGAATGGCTTGAAAAGCCACAGTTTCAGTAACAGTGCAGAAGTACAAAAGCCAGAGTTTCCTAAGATACATGAAACTTGTGAAAAATTAGGCATATTAAATACTTCCGTGCAATACCTGATTTTGGCTTTTTTACTGCAATCTCGTCAAGATCTTCCACAGATGGCCAAATGCTGAGGAAAGAACACACAGAACAAGTGTTTTGCAACCACAGCTTCTAAAGGGCTGACTTCCCTTCCCAGAGTCCAAACTTCCAACATCAGTGTTCATATCCCAAAGGTTTCCTCTTCCAAGTGCCCCAGCATCATCTCAAACAGACATATCCAACTATCACTGCTGAGCAGCTCTCAGCAATGCTCCTCCACCTCTCCCAGTCAATGGACCACTCAAATAGAGCTACTTATTCCACTAAAGCGTATTAAGCCTCTTTTTCTCATTCTGTTAATGCTTCCTAATGTTTTACACCTGTTCCTATCACCAAAAAAATACCTTAATACGTAAAGTTTTACTCTTTCCTCAAGGAAAGAAGCATACCAGAGATTACTACCGCATCTGAGTTTGTAAGTCACTACACTGAGTTACAAGGAAGTGTACAAGTAGGACAAGAAATAAAAGGTGGGAAATCAACTCATGCATAAACCCACTTAAATCACTTACTGTTAACTCAGTGCTCATGAATTAGTTCTTGGAATAACTCTTAGCTGCACCCTTTGTTATAAACAGAGTAAGCCCAAATATTAGATCAGTTGATACAAAGAAAAAGTCTTTTTACTTTGGGAACAGAACACAAAGGTTGTTTCCTTTTTATGAAATACCACGACAGACAGCAAGGATTCTTTGAAGAATTCTTTGCTCTTTCTTTTAAACTGTTATGCCCCCCCAGCCCTGCTGGTATCACGGCTTCTGGACTACTTTCCATTGGTATTAGGAGTACAAAGTAGCCAATACCCTTAAATGTACCTTTTACACAATAAAAGGATATCTGCTATTACCATGCTATTAAAGTCAGGCAGAAAATAATGTGGTGTAGCAGTTAAATGCAAATTTATTCTATAAAAATGCATTCTTACTCAGCATATTGGATATTTCCAACACAGTAATATACATGTGTATTTATTTCCAATGAGGTAAAACTGAAGAAAGCAAAGTACTTGTATCATCCTGCTCAATTTCTAGCAAGAATTAAAAGGTAAAACCTCAAGTGGGCAGAAATTACGCGCCTGTGGTTTAGATTTTCTTGAGACTCACAACATGCGACCTAGGAACATCTTTGCCCTTTCACAGCACATCTCATTGAGCACAGTTTGAAAACTTATTTTCAGCAGGTCCGTTTCTGAAGCAAACGAATACAGTTTCATTCAAACTTCATCCTGTTTTGCTCATCAATTCCAGTGATCTCTTAGCAAAACTGGGTCTCCTACTCAGACCATAACACGACAGCTGTCAGTGTCTACAAAGGCACATTCTTCAGTTTGAGATTATGTTCTGCACAGCAGCTGAAAACAAACTACTTGTGCAACAAGTGGTTCTTTCCAGAAGACATTCACAATTCCCATTCACTCTTGAATGTGACACTAAGCAACCATGCTCCCCAAAACATGGCATGTAAATCCTATATTCTCTCTCCTTGGATAGGAGTGACAGGCATGGGGAGGTGGTTGAGCCATCCATCGCTGGGAGCTCTGGAGCACCAGCAATGTCTGATGCCTGGAAAGGCATTCCCCCTTTCTCCCACTGCACATACATACCACATCCCCATGCCACGATTTTCCTCCATCCAGTATATCCCTATACTCTGCTCGCCCAACACACCTCCAAACCTCCATCCCTTGCCTTCTCTTCAAACCCCCACTGTGTAGATGGGAAGCAAATGGGGCTGGGGTGAAGGAGGGGGGCAAGGAGGGGCATTGCCAACGGACTTATTGGGAGTATCTGAATCATCTCAGCATCCAACTGTGACCGTGGGCACAGGACTACCCGACAGAAGCGTGAGACACGGCCCAAAGCCGGGCCAGCCTCAGTCTCAGCGACTCCGCTTCACCCGCTCCTGTGCCACAGAGGGAAAGGGCCATGGATGGCGAGGACCTCACGGGAGCCCATCCCGAGCCCCACCGCCCAGGAGGGGGAATCTGGGCGGGCAGAGGGGCCTAGCCCAGCCCAGGGGCGGGCAGCCGAAGCGGGGGGAACCCCAGAGCGAGACTCCGCACGGCACCCGAGATGTAACACAGCGACCACCGCCCCTTCCGCCCCCCGGTTCCAACACCTCAGCCAGCAGCTGGGGATTCTCGCAGGCCCCACCCGGGAGGCAGGCCGCGGTGGGGTGAAGGGGGCTGTGTGACGGGGCGAGGCCCTCGGGCGGCTCGCTGACCTGGGGGGCGGCCTCTTGCGCAGCGGCGGCGGGGCGGGGGACGGCTCGGGGCGGCGGGCGGCGGCGGCGAAGAGGGTGCCGAGGACCCCCAGCAGCCATTGGTACATAGGCCGCAGCCAGCCCGCCCGCGGCGGAAGTGCGCCGGGGCCCTCGACGCTCGGCTCAGCCGGCCCCCCCCCGGCGCGATGCGGAGGTGCGCCCTCCCATTGGCTTCCGCCACCGTCAGTCAAGGAACCGCCCACCCCACCCAGAAAGGAGGGGGGAATGGGGAACTAGTGCGGTGGCGCATGCGCGTTGCCCGCCCCCCTTGCCTGACGGGGCGTTAACGGCTCTCCCTTCCCGGGCTTTCTCTCCACCTCCTCCAAAGCTGGCCCGCCCCTACCCGCCCTCAGGGTCCAGCCCTTCGGGCCCTCCTCCGCCAGGGCGGGGGATTTAAGCCCGAGTACGGGGAGCTGGCTTGGAGCTTGCTGTTGAGGGAGCTTGGGCTGGGTGCGGGGAGCTGCGGCGCCCTCCCTGGCGCTGCGGGCGGGAACAGGCCCGTCTACCCTCGGGGACAAGCCGCTCTCGTCCCACACGGGACGAAGAAGCCTTTCCGCGTCCTGAGGGACAACGGCAGGCAACAGATCAGTGGTAGCGGGCCTCTGCCCGCCCTTTCCTGCTTCCTGTCCCCGCATGTGTTTAAAATATACCAATCCCAGTTTACCAGGGCCCGGTTTGTTGCAGCTCCTGCCACGGGGCCTGCTTCTCGGCCTCTCGCTTCGACCCGACCTCCTGGGCCATGGTCGAAGCACGAACTGAAGGCGAGCGGTTGCGCTCCGCGTCCTGTTGCTGTGATACCAGCTGCGACAAGGCTACCCAGCCCGGGAAGCCTGCCGGCTGGCCCCGCTCGGCCGTTTGTTTGGAACTGTCTCCTGGCAACCGTGGGCGTGTCTTAAAGCGGTACTCCATCCTGTCCTACCGTGGAAAGGGCTTTTTAACACTGAGCTTCCCAATCATCTGGGGTGGCCAGTCAGCAGGGGAAGCTGCAGGAGTGCCCTGGAGAGACTTTTCCACATGAGGAGTGAAAAAGTCCACCTAAAGGGGACAATAAGAAAACTGGAGAGGGACTTTTTACCGTGACAGGACAAGAGAGAATGGCTTTAAGCTGACAGAGGGGAGATTTAGATGAAGTATTAGGAAAAAATCCTTCACTATGAAGGTGGTGAGACACTGGCGCAGGTTTTCCAGAGAACTCTGAAGGTGGCAAAGAAGGAAGCTGTGGAACAAAGCACTTGGGGTAGCAATGACATTCTGGGGCAGCCTTTGTTGCAGGAGGTCCACTACTTTTTCATGCCTGCGGGGTGTTTAAGTGATGGTGGTGTCTGGATTAATTAAAACGACCTTTCTCGTTAGTTTAGGAACTTAATTAGTACCCCACTTAATGCTTCACGGGTTTGGCGAAAGAAGGTGCCTGACTCCCGGCCTCAGAAGTGCTATGTGACAGCTGCCCTGCAGAGGGCACGGCAGCCGCATGCCTCCATACTGAGACATGTTTCTTCTTGTAGTTGCTTTTTTTTTTTTTTTTTTCTCTTTCTCCTTTTACATACATGGCAAAAAAAAAAAAAAAAGTTTTTATTCTAAAAGCAAACAGAACAGCAGCTGGATGTGTGAGAGACTGTATGTCCTAACTCCTGGCATGGCTTTACAGTGCAGTTTTACACTAGTTACATTTCTCAATCCCTGTATTTTTTGCAGCAGAGGGTTAACTTCATGACTTAATTCTTTACTATGCCTTTGAGCTTCTTGCTCAGTACATTGATGTGTAATGACTCAAAATGATGACATTTGGTGCATGTAAACCAGAATCCTGTTACCGGGCATTTAAACACACATGGATGCATATGTCCCATCCCCAAGCAATAGAGAATGCAGCTAATTTCAGAATCTGGGATGGTTAATTGCACACCACCCAAAGCCTCTGCCTTTAGAGTAGCTTCAGTGTGAAAGCAATGTAGTTCACGTACATGGGTGCTGAAGCAGCATATTTTGAATTAGTGGGATAACAAAGTAATTCCACTGAATAATTAATTTAGGGGCTAGAGGAGTGGTTGGTAATTTTAGGTATACATCTACTTTTAGGTATATAAAGCATAAGATCCTTGATCTGTCATTTAAATGCACCCTATGAATCCTCCACTGCCCATGCTTTCACCTGCTGCCTCCAAGGAGGGCCTTGGTGTGTGGGTTTAGAGCCCAAACCCATGTTCCAAGTCTCAGCAGAGTGCCTTTGCTGATGCTGTCACAGCCCTCGCTCGCTAATCTTGGCAATTTTTTGCCTTGGGTATCATCCCACTAAGTATGATTCAATTTGTCAACATAGCTGCCTTATGACTCGTGTGCATTCAGCCACTCAGCCCATTTTTTACAGTCACTCTATCAAAGTGGGATCACATAGGGCAGCAGAAGCGCTTGGAACAAAGAGCTGATATTTTGCCCCAGTTAGCTCTGAGGCTGAAACTTGGTGTTTTCCACTGCCCCGGTTCAGCAAGCTTACGCGTTCTAATGCAGTGCCAGTAGTTAATGTGCATTTATAATACTGGTTCACCTTGGTTGCATTTTTCATTCCCTGTAATTTACATAGCTGAATGTTAAGTTCACGGCTTCACTGTGTATTATCCCTGCTCGGGATGGGAATAGCTTTAAGCACATCTTTCTCCAACCCACTGAGCTCTCCAACCCATTGAGCCTGTGTTTAGGGTGCATTGTAGCCAGTGGGGTGTATATCATGCAAGTGCCTGTTTCCAGTCCCTGGTGTGTGCAGTGGCCATCTCCCTCAGGATGGCTCCTTGGCTGCATGGTGTGACTTAATTTACCTCTTCTTAGTAGTACTAGTGGGCCAAGTGCCACTGTGATGCAGCAATCTGAATTGCCTCATTCTGCTGTGGTGTAGGGCAAATTAAACAACCGTGGCAAAGACTGAAGCACTGGTGGTGATGACTCACGTCCATACCATGCCATGTTAAGCTTCCTAAACACAGACAGCTTTTTCTTTTTAAGCAGATGCTGAACTTTTTAGATGTAAATTGCCAAGCTAGAAGCTGTGGAGGGTTCGCAGAAGCCCCAGAAAGGGAAGATGCTGGCAGGCTCCTGGGAGGAGGAGGATGCTGAGAAAACTGACGTAGAAGCAGGGTTAAATTTGAGTGTTAGATGGAAGGTTGCAGGCAGTGATGCATGTGATCACAGAAGAAATGCAGAGCGTTATAGCCAGTCCTATTCACTGGGACAAAACCAGTTTCTGAAGGATGTTTTCATGTCCCAGCTGTGAGCTAGCTGTCAAAAGGTCTCCTGGGCATCTGCTGGTGATGAACAGGGGCAGGAAAGGGAGGAGGACCATAAGGAAACTGCTTGCAGTAATGATATGATGTACGGCGATGCAAACTCTCAAAATTCAAGCCATGCTCCCACATCTGGATCCCATGGAGCATCCTCACAGCTGTGAGACCTCTGTGAAAGCTTGGGCTGCAGGAGGGGAGCTGGTGCAAGCTTTTGGGGCAGCCCCACTCATGCCTGAGCATGGGCTGCAATTTGGGATAAATGCTCAGGACAGTCTGCACCTTCTTAGGGCACGGCAGGTGACTTCTTGAGTGTGTAAATGAGGATTTTATTCTAGGATAATTACTGCCTTCAGCTCTGGGCCCCCCAGCACAAGAAAGACATGGACCTGTTAGTGCAGGTCTAGAGGAGGGCATGAAAATGGTCCAAGGGCTGGAACCACCTCTTCTGTGAAGAAAGGCTGGGAGGGTTGATGCTATTCAGCCTGGAGAACAGAAGGCTCAGGAGACCTTATTGTGGCCTTTCGATATATAAAGGGGGCTTACAAGAAATCTGGAGAGGGACTTTTTACAAGGGCCTGTTAGTCACAGGACAAGGACAACAGTTTTAAAGAGGGTGGATTTACGTCAGATAAAAGGAAAAAACTATTTACAATGAGGGTGGTGAGGAGCTGGCACAGGTTGCTCAGAGAAGCTGTGGCTGCCCCATCCCTGGCAATGTCCAAGTCACTTTGGACGGGGTTTGGAGCAAGCTGGTCTGGTGGAAGGTGTCCCTGCCCATTTTGAGGTGGAGCGGACTAAATGGTTTTTAAAGGTCTCTTCTGACCCAAACCATCCTATGATTCAATGATCTCAAGCAAGTGCTTCCCTTAACTCTCACTTTCAGCAGATGACTTATTTCCTTATCAGTCCCCTCCACCACTCTTCTAGACACCATCCATCTGTGAGTGGGAGCTGGGGCTTCCTGCCACTAGCAGCTGAACTTGGAGCAGAGATAGAGAAGGCATGTGTAACTAGGTGAGGTCAAATTCCACTTTTTGTGGGGTGGTTTGCAGAAAAGGTGAAAAAGGAGCCTTTGTGTGGCAACTGATCCTTTCAGAGGGGAGAGTATTTCTGGGCCTTCTTGTCTTTGTGCCCTGCAGGGCTCCTTCCTCTTCTTCACCTAGAGATTCAGAGCCTGATGTAGACTCCAGATTATCCCACAGACTAACCAGATGGTTGTGAACTGATTGCACAGATGACTTGACGAAATGGGAAATACAGCCAGAGAGTGGATTCCCTTGAAAAAAATTGTTTCAAATTGGAAAAAAAAAGAAGCTCAAAAGAACACCAGAGAAAGCACAGGGAAGCACATAATATGGAAGGACAAAATTTCCCTCCTGCCTTTCTCACAGTCCCTTGAAAACCCATAAATGAAAAATATTGCTGTGTCTGTTAAACAGTGACACCAGGGGAGTAGCCAAGGAGTGACCTGGTCCAGCAGCCCAGGACACAGGTTATTCTGTAGAAGCAGCTGTACCCACTGGTGAGACTGGACCAGCTCTAGCCTGCATGTTTGTCTTCCCATTCAACCCTGATGATCCTTGAAGAGTATCTCAGGCAAGCAGTTGCAGAGGCATTGCTGCATCTCCTGGGCTAGCATTTAGGACTAGAGAGGATGGGGGCATTTCTATTCACTTCAGAGGGCTTTAGGGTAGGATGGGAGGTAATGGGCATCGACCCAGCATAATGACTGCTGCTCTCAGGCCAGGGGTCTTGGCAGTCGGAGCCAGAACAGAGGTTCTCTCTGCTCCGATGGGCTTGGATTCAGTGTTGCATTGATGCAGAATGACCCCTGCCTGCTTTGCTAAGGAGCAAGGTTGAGCATTTGCAAGGGAGAACTCACATTAAAGTCTGCCAAGAAGGCTCTGGCGACCATATGGAGCTGGGAGAGGGGTGGGGGCCAGCCCTGACCCATATTGTATGGAGGGCACTGTCGCTGACCCTCTCCCTGCCCTCCTGGGGTGGCTGTTCCCATATAGCTCAGGTTGTTCCACGCAGCACTCAGAGCTCAATAAGACAATTAAATCCTTGAGTCCAGGTTTTAGTGTTTCCATGTGCCGCCAAGTATCTTAATCTGTGCTGCTTGAGGAATTTTTATCCCATGGATCCCTTGGTATGCCTGGAATGTTTGCTTTTCCTACTGTGTGCGCGTGTTTGAGGCACTCCTGTAAAAACAAGAGCTTCCTGCCTGCCTTGTAAATCTCTCCTTGATTGGCAGAGTTGCCTTTGGTGATTAATCAAGGGGCAAGCCAAAGCTGACACCCGCAGGGAGCATGCTCCTTGCAAATGCCCGGCACATTGGTGAGAGACCTGGGAGGGGGACCAAGGGAGCTGGCCAGTCTCCAGAGCCTGCTGAGGAGACACATGTGGTGACACCAGTTTTCGGTAAGAGCCTGGGAGAGGAAGAACTAAACGGAAATTCCAGCAAGCTAAGGAAATGCTCCAGAGGGTTGGGACTTCAGAGGCATTTTCTATTGTATCATCAAGCACACAGCTAAACCATGCAGCTCTGCTTGAAGGCCTTTGCTCAGTGGCCAACCTCACCTTCCCACCTTGGGCTGGGCTCCGGAAGGGTGAAGTTTACCCTGTGCACAGATGGTTTCACCAGGAGACGGGCCCAGGACATCGTAAAAGGGGAGACTGCTGAGAAGACCAGGACTGCCTTGTTGGTACCCTCATCATGCCAGGGGATGTTCAGTGCTGTTAAGGTGTCATGTTCATGTCTGGTACACTGCTTGTGTTTTCACCACAACACAACTCTCAGGCATGGCTCAGGTGTTCAGATACAGCTGGCACTGAACCCAGTAGTGACACAGAGCCAGTCTGTCCCATGCTGTGTGGCTTCTGGCCACATCTGATTGTCTAGTTTATTAACACAGTAGCTGGGAAGTTGCTTGCACAAGAATAAGGGGGCAGCAGCAAGTGTGGCGTCAGGGTCCTTACCTGGGGAAGTGCTGGAGGCTGGAGGAGACCTCTGCCTCCTTCTCAGACAGTCAAGGTGGTGTCATTTCTTACTGAGGCTTTTCCTACCGTCATCCTGAAATCCTGATGGATTTCAGCACCCACAGTCTTCTCCTGGACAAGCTGTTAAGACACAGACTAGATGGCAGCCTGTCACAAGTGGGAATCTATAGGAATCGATACTGGACCCCACACTGCTCAACATCTTCATGTCTCCTTACCACCCTTTTTATCATGGTCTGCAGGAAATGTGTATTTTTCAGACCTCCATGTCTATGTGTGCATGGGTTCTCCCTCCCCCCAGGGATCCTTGGAGGCCTCTTTCCAAGGGACAGCCACTATCCTGGAGGACCACAAGGTGACGGAAATGCCACTGACCTCCTTCTTCCCCTTCTTGGTGTGATGCATGCTAAGAACTGACCTCTGGGCCATCCCTCACCCTCTCTGTCCTGCTATGTACCTTGTCCCAGTGCCTCTCCCTTGACATTTCTTTCTGTTGAGAAGCACTCCTATCTGTCTCCTCCTTTCGATACCCAAGCAGCTCCTGAAGCAATGGGGAGCAGGGCAGCTGGTGTCCCTCTGCCCCTCTGGGTGCCACCCCTCTCATTTTGCAAGTGGTGGATCCAAATTAGGGTGCTGACCTCCTGCTTGACTATGAGTAGGGAATAAGGACAAGGAGGTCAGGTCAACCTGGCAGAGAGAAGTGTTTAAGCATGGCCAGTGAGGGGATGCTGCCCATGGCACTTTCCTGGCTAGCACTGTGTCACCCCACCTCCCACCCAGTGCTGGGGCAGGGGATGGAGCTGCCCCCTCTGCGTGTGATGCTGGAGCCATAGAGGGGGGGGTTCTCTGCCTGCATTCCCATGGGCAGGAAATTACACCCAAGGATTCACATTCCTCAAGAAAGTGAAAATGCCTCAAACATGAGAACAAAGTGGTCAAACTACAGTGAAAGGCTTTGCTATGGAAATGCAGATCCATGTCCCCTGGGCTGGTGACTCCTGATGGGCTCTGGCAGCGAGTGCTCAACCTTTGTTCTCACTGGCATCTCTTGGCGGATGTCAGCAACTGAAACCAAAGCCCCTCCACCGGCAGGTCAGGAAACAGGGAAATAAAGGACAATTTCACATCCAGGAATGGAAATGACTCAAGGGGGTTAAAATGCACAGAAGAGGAGGAGGACAAGAAGGGTACTGGCCCCTTTTTGATGGCAGCAAGGCTTTGTTACAAGTATGCACATTGTTCCTCACATTTCCTACCTTCCCCTTACAATAGGGTTTGTTCGTGCTGCCTGTTCAGCACACAGAGGCATCCAGCCTTACTGCCTCCATGCACAGCTCCATGGTGACAGCTTCCCAAAGGTTGGGCAAGTCTCAGGGCTGTCTCTGCCACCAGGACTTAGGTTTGGTGCTGCTGGGTGGCTGCTGGAGCCTGAGCCAGGAGTGGGGACAGCCAGGAGGGTGAAGCTGCAGCACTGCAGAAGATACCAGTGCTCATGAATCCATGATATCCCATGTATGAGCAGCAGCCCAGTGGTTCCCCTCCTCAAATTCCTCAGAAGGAACTTTGTGTATGCACCCATGGCATCACCTCCTTGTGTGTCTGATTTATGGAGAACTGCAGCAAAAATCTCTTGCTGGAGAGTGGGGATATCCCCTGGGTTACCAAGGTGCCAGTTTTGGAACATCCCAGCTAGGACAAGCAGTCCTGCCCTGCCCCAGGAGAACAGGAGAGTACCCAGGACAGGGAAGATCAGGCCTGGCATCTTGTGAGGTGTCTCCAGAACTGGCATGCGTGGCTGGAATGCTGGGTGGAGAGGAAGTGCCCAGGAACTGTTTTTGCTCCCTGCTCACAGGGATGCAGCATCCTCCCACTGTGCACCTTGCTCCTTGAAGCAATACAGGAAAGGCACTCGTGTGATTCGTTGATCTCCAGCTCTCCTTTCCACCTGGTTGCACTTGGAATTGGGAGCCTGGGAGAGAAGCAGGTATCTGGAGGGAGCTTTAGAGGGAAAATCGCTGCGGAATGGCCAGAGAATTCAGCAGTGGTGCACCTTTACCACCATAAACATCATCCCGGGAGATGCACTGCAACCTCTTGTCCATTACAGGCACCTCCAGCTGCCTCCAGCTCCCTGGTTATCCAGGCTCAGCACAGACCAGGCATCTTGTGAGCTGCTGAGGACGACAGCCGAGGTGATCTCATGCTGTGAATATTCTCTTGGCTCATTCCTCACACTCCAACGCCTCACTGATAAGGCTCTGTGGTGAGGTCAGTGGGAGGGATTTGCATTGTGGAGCTGTGTGTCACCCGGGGAGCCTGGGACACTGGCACCTGCGCTCCCCGCTACTCCCAAGGATCCAGCCCAAGCCAAGTCCCTGTCCCACTGCACGCTTTTCCGCCATACACTCCCACCTGAGCAAAGGGTCACCACTGCTGCCTGTGGGTCCAGCCTAGCATGGGGATGCCAGCTGCTATTTCAGTTCTAAGAGGAAAATGAAAAGGTCCAGGCTTTTCTTACCTTCAGCATTAGAAAGTAAAAGAGGAAACTCTTCAGATCACTTTCCAAAGGGGTGTTATCAGCCCAGGAGGGGTTTCCTGATGCCAAAAATAGAGCAGTATTAAGATAAGAAGGGAAGCAGAATGACGCAGGCACAGATAGGCTAGTGGATGAGCTGAGGGAGTTGGGCTGGCTCCCCTGGGAAAGATCAGGGCAGAGCCACAGACAGGGGCTGTGCTGCTGCTGGGATTGGTTTCTTGGGGTGGTGCATCTGTCCATCCATCCATCCATCCATCCACCCACCTGCATCCACCCACTGCTGGGCATGGGCTGGTGTTTCCAGACTCAGTGTGTGCTTGGGGACACAGGGACAAGAGCTGTGCCCTCCTCTCTTCCCTGCAAAGGGATAGATCCTCACTGGGTTTTTGAGGTCTCCCCCATACCCACAGGGCCAGCGCAGATTTCAGACTGCAGACTCCGAAACCCCAGCTGGGTGATTTGCCTTGTCACTAGTGAAACTGCGCTGAGAAACTTGTTTCTTTTTTTGTTGTTTGATGAGCTCCCTCGCACTAAGAACAGGCTCATGACCTGCCTGGGTGGGGATGCTCTTAGGCCTTGTTAAGCTCAAATCCAGATTGACCACGCCAGGGCTGCGTCCTTCATCTCTGGGTCTGTAACGTGGTGCACCTTTTCCTCCAAGCTCTGATCCTTCTCCCCCTGCACCTTCTCTGCATGCCACCCCTCCTCCCCGCCCACCTCTGAGTGTGTTGCCTGCTACACGTTGGGGATTTTTGTTTTCTTTTTTCCCAGTCTCTTGGAAGAAAACACAGAGGGAGAGAGCTGCACCTTGTCTGCTACCACATCTCACGGCTTTTGGGGAGATTGGGGTGGCCTGGGGGTGATCCCACAGTAGGATGAAGCTGTATTCAGCAGCAGAAGCAAGGAAGCTAGGATGAAGATCACCGCCTATGCCCCCCCCCCAGACCTGCCTCTGGGTCTGTGCTGATAAGAAGCTGTGAGTTTCCTCGCAAAAGAATGGGAGCTTAATGTCCCGGAGCTAATTAGCAATTTTCCCTGCACCTGCCTGTTGGCCACCACTGCCTCCCCTCCAGCCATCTGCTGCCTCGGGGCCTCGCAGGCAGCCACAGCTCTGGGCTCTGCACCAGCAGCCTTGGGCACTGAGGGCCGAGATGGGGCTTGTGTTTCTCTGCTTCGGGCTTGGGGGTTCTCAGTGTCGCCTCAAAGATGAGCTCCTTGGTGTTGAAAGGGGGGAAAAGGATTTGGTCCCTGATGGCTTCCTCCTTGTCCCCCAGCACAGTGGATGAACAAGCCCTGCTGTAGTCCTGTGGCCGTGCTGCGAATGGCGTCCTCCGAAATAGGGGAACAGAGTCTGGCAGAAGGACAGGGGATGCTCAAAGGCACTGAACCCAGTACTAGACAGGCTGGGATGGCTGCACTTGCAGCAAGCTGACATCCCCCTCTGCGGGGCATGTGAGGAGGGGGGACGTGAGGAAACAAGGCATGAGGGCAGAGCAGATGGGGCCAGCAGATTTTTGAGGGGCCAGGTTGGTCCTGCAGACAATGCTGTCTCTTTGAGCTGAGATTAAATGGGAAGATTTATGCTCCAGGACAGCTGGCAGGCAGGGCTGCTGAACCCCCCCATCCCAGCAGCTGCAAGCCTCCTGTGTGCGTGTAGCACACACCAGGCCCCGGCCCACTTCTGCACTGTGTATTCTTGCAGCCCAGAAACCACCTGCGTGCTGGGCTGCCTTCCCAGCACCATGAGCAGCAGGTCGAGGGAGGGGATTCTCTCCCTCTACTGTGCTCTATTGAGACCCCCCTGCAGTCCTGCATCCAGCTCTGGGGCAACAACACAAGAGGGATGTGGAGCTGTTGGAGAGAGTCCAGAGGAGGCCACAGAGATGCTGTGAGGGCTGGAGCTGCTCTGCCCTAGAGACAGGCTGAGAGAGCTGGGCTGGTTCAGCCTGGAGAAGAGACCTTAGAGTCGGTTCCAGTGTCTAAAGGGGCTACAAGAAACCTGGAGAGGGGCTTTGGACAAGGGCCTGTAGGGACAGAACAAGTGGAATGGCTTTAAGCTGACGAAGGGGAGATTGAGATGAGACATGAGAGAGAAGTTCTTTACTGTGAGGGTGCTGAGGCACTGGCACAGGGTGCCCAGAGAAGCTGTGGCTGCCCCATCCCTGGCAGTGCCCAAGGCCAGGTTGGTCAGGGCTTGGAGCACCCTGGTCTAGTGGAAGGTGTCCCTGCCCATGGCAGGGGGTTGGAACTGGATGAGCTTTAACCCTTCCAACCCAAACCAGTCTGGGAGTCTATGGTCTGTTGCAGGCCCCCTGCACGACTGCAAGCGCCCGTGACACCCCCGTGGGCCCTTGCACACCCCGGGCACGACCTCCGTGTCCGCGTTCGTGCCCGTGTCCGTGCCCCCCCTGCCGGCAGCAGCCCCGACGGGACGGGGAGGGGCGGTGCGGAGCGGGGCGGGTCCGGCCCTGCATTCCGGGCATAGCAGCGCTCGGGCCGGCCCCCGCTGCCGGCGGGACGCTCAGTCCCGTCGCTGCGCTCCCCGGGAAGCACCGCCACCGCCCCGCTCCGCCATGCCCCGGTAAGTGCCGCCCCGGAGGGGCTCCCAGCGGCGCTGGGGACGGAGACCTCCGTGCGGGGCCGGCTCGGCTCTCCCTGGCAGCGGGGCGGGGGATTTGCGGTCGGTGGGTCGTGCGAGCCGCCCGATGGCTACGTGCCCGCTCCCGCGGGGCCGCCTTATCCCCTGTTTTCCGGGCCTGGAGGCAGCCCTGGTCCCTGCGGGAGGTACCGGGTCCGTGGGAAGCCAGTACCGACCCCCAGCCCCTACTCCAGCCCCGACCCCTGGCGCCAGCCCTGGTCATGGGTGCGATGAGAGTGCCAGTGCTCAAGCACGGCAGTGGGTTGAGGTCCCTCCGCCACCACAGCCTCCTGCCCGTCCGGCAAGTCCCAGCCAACCTCCCAGTGTGCTGAATGGGATTCCTGGAAAACAAAACCCTGTTGACCGGCACTGCGTCCTGCCCAGGCCGGTTCTTCACCCATTATCCCCTCTTTTCTCCATGCAGGTGTCTCGGCGTGGCTGGTGGCTGCTAAAGGACCTCCGTGGACGCCCTTGTCGGGTTGGAAACGTGGCTTTGCCGACGGCGCGGGCGGAGATGAGGACGGCGGAGGACTCGAACGGGACGGTCCTGCACCGCCTGATCCAGGAGCAGCTGCGCTATGGGAACCTCACGGAGAACCGCACTCTGCTGGCTATCCAGCAGCAGGCCCTGCGCGGCGGTGGCGCCGGCAGCCCCCGCTCTTCCCTGGAGAGCCTCAGTGCCGAGGAGAGCCAACTGGTGCAGCAGTCCACGCGGCAGGAACCCCAGGGCCAGGAGCATCACTCCGACCACATCTACTTGGAGAACAGCGTCTATCGGCTCTGCCAGCCCCAGCACAAGGGCGAGGAGCTTCCGACCTATGAGGAGGCCAAGGCGCATTCCCAGTACTACGCCTCTCAGCGGAGTGGGCAGCAGCATGGAGGGGCCAGCACAGGGATTCGGGGTGAAAACAGCCCACGTGGGGCTGAGAGCAACAGCACCCGATGCTCTGATGAGGGGCTGAAGGACCTGAAGCACGGCCACGTGCGGTCACTGAGTGAGCGGCTGATGCGGCTGTCGCTGGAGAGGAGTGGGGCCAACACACAGAGTCCCATCAGCGCCTCCCACAGCTACCCCCAGCTCTCCCGTCACCACCAGCTGGCTGCCCTGCAAGGGCAGCATCCCGAGGGGCCAGAGCCAAGGGGACCCCCTCCAGAGTATCCCTACGTCATCCCTTCCCAGGACACTTACCTGGCTGAACCCCGACCCTGCTCCCAGGAAGGTCCTGGATTTCAGCATCCCGAAATCAGGTAACCTGCAACTCCCAGGCCCTGCTTTTCAGGTCCCCACTGGGTGCCTCTTAGCTGTGGTGTCCCAGGAGCTGGGATGGATGCTTAGGAGATATGGAATGCAGAGAGCAGTGGGGGGCCTGGGGCAGCAACTGCCAAACCTCTTGTCCTTGTGGGATCAGATCTGGCTCAGCCTCTGGGGTCTGCGGGGACCATTCCCCTCCCCAGTTTTCCTCAGCACAGTTGGGTTTTTCCAACTGGTGATGAAAATCCCACTGCCTCTGCAGACCCAGCCCCCTCCCCATGCACTGGGAGGAATTTGGGGTTAATTTAGGAGCTGGAACCAGCTCAGGAAATGGCTAAATGCGGAACAGGCATGGGGTGGGGTGGAAGGCAAACGTGCTCCCTATTCCATGGAAACCTATCCTGTGGCCCTGAGATGGGGGTGTCCGCATAGCACTGGTTTGTTGCCGGTGCCATGGGATTGCTGCCGAGCTAAGCCTGGGCTAGTGCCGGGTGGTTTAAGGAGGTTATGAGCAGTGCTGGGTAGCTCCCCCCTTCACTTGGGCACCTTGACACCTCCAGCAAAGCCCCAAGTTGTCTGCAAGAGGGTCATGGAGAGGTCTGGGGCTTGGGAGGGGAGGGGGAGAAGTCCAGGAGGGCTGGAAACAACTTTTTTCAGTGTGAAAAACTATGGGAGGAAGGGAATTGGAGGCTTGATGGGAGGACGCACACTGCTGCCAGCCTATCCAGGCGGAGAGCAACAGCATCTCCAGCAGGAAAACCTTCTCCTTCCAGGGAACAAAGAGGGGAAGGGGAGCCGTGAGGAAGATGTATTTATTCTTCCTTGCTCCTATATCATCCCGCAGGAATGCAGGCCCTTGGCGGGGAGCCCGAGCAGAGCGGGGCCGCGCCATGCTCAGCCGCCTTGCCTGGGGTATTCAAGGCGGCCACGGGATGTCGAGGAACTCGGAGCGGTCGTGCAAGGGGCAGCCAGGCTGGCCCTGCTCCTCCGAATATAGACAGAATGTGTTCGTAGTTTGGTGGTGAGGAGCCATGCCAGGAGCCCTTGCTTTGCCCAGAAAACAAAGGAAAGGGGCAGTGCTGCTGGATTCCAAGGTGCATCCTTTGTCGAGTTCTTGTTCATCCGCAGCATCCCCAGCAATAGGGTAGGCCTGGGGGGGCTGGGAGCCCACCCTGACCCACCAGCCAGGAGTTGTCAGGTCAAGGCATCCCTGAAAGATGGGGTTTATTTCCTATGCTTGAGTTAGAAAGGAAATGCTTCCCACAGCTGTAAAGCAGGGTACAGAGCCTCCCTCCTCTTTTGGGGTGAGCTGGAGTCACCAGCACCCGTTTGGGTTTGGAGCAGTCAATGGGACTCTGGGACTGTGGTCAGCTCTCCCTCTCTTGCCAAACCCTACTGAGCATCCTTCTCCCCCTCTGCAGGGTGCTGTCCACCCATGTCCCCACTGCTTTCCTGCCGCTGCCAGGCACTCTGTGCCCAGGTACACTGGGTCCTGCTGGTGTGGAGGCACTAGTGAATGCCCAGGCAGTCTCAACCAGCAACCGCCTGGCCCGAGTAGATGCCGTTCTGCGGGACAATGAGAGGCTCCAGCGGGACAATGAGAAGCTGCGGCGGGAGCTGGAGAGCTGCTCTGAGAAGGCGAGCCGCATCCAGAAGGTGAGCAGCCATGGCATCATTCCCTTCCCCTCCCCGGCTCCCTGCCTTAGATGGGGGGATGCTCAACCAGCTGCTGTGAAAATTCACCCCCTTTAGTGTTTTAATGCCTCCTTCTCCTCCCTTCTGGTGGCTCGTTTCTCCCCGAGCAGCTGTGTTTTAGCAGCACGGCAGCCGGGACTGGGGAGAAGGAGCCCATTCTCCAGTGACCCACTCCCTCTGCGTGTCCCCCCCATCCCTGGCCACCACAGAAAGCTCTTTGTGTGGCCGCACACAAGGGGCGGCTGTTCCCTGCTGGCTGCGCTACAGCAGAGCCAAAACCTGTGGAAGGGACTCCTTTGCAAGCAGAAAAGGCAGAAAATACCAGTTCCCCCCCAAAAATATGCTCTGAGGGCCAGGCCAGGTGGGGGTCCCATGGGTGTGCTTGGGTTGGGCTGAGTGACCCAGGTGAGCTTTGGCCAGCACCTCCCTTTCCTTTCCTCATTCCACGCATATCTAACCCTGGCCTGTCCATTCCTCTGCCCCAGCTGGAGAGCGAGATCCAGCGCATCTCAGAGGATTACGAAAACCTCGTCAAGGCCTCCTCCAAACGGGAAGCTTTGGAGAAAGCCATGAGGAACAAGAGAGATGGTGAGATGCGGCGGCTCCAGGACTTTAACCGGGACCTGAAAGGTGAGGGACCCTCTATGTCCCCATCCCTGTGAGTGCTCTCTGTCCCTGAGCTTTCCCCCCACAGGGTATTTCCAGGCTTCTTCCACTTCCTCTGTCCAAACTCTTGTATTTAAATCTTAATTGGGTTTAATTTCCTTTGGACTAGAGCGGTTGGAGTCTGCAAACAAGCAGCTGGCCAGCAGGACTCAAGAAAGCCATGACAGCAACCAGGGCAGCATGGCAAAGCTCCTGGCACAAAGTAAGTCCCATGGGATACCCATCCTTGCCTGGCTTCCGTGGCATCCCTGAGCAGGACAGAGGGGCTTCTTTTTGGCTGGGCAGGACAGAGGGGCTTCTTTTTGGCTGGAGGAGGAGATGAGTGTTGGGCAGCAGCTCTCGCCCTTCCCTGGGGAGGATGGAGCAGCTCTTGGCCTGCACTGAGCCATTAATCCCAGCCGGCCGGCTGGCGGCGTGACCCACATTCCCTGCATTCCTGCCGCTGTGCTGGCTCTTCCAGCACCAAGGCAGCACTCCCATCCTGCAGCCTGGCCCTTCTCTTACTCCTCCCTCCTCCATGCTGCAGCTGTGCAAGCCTGGGCTTATTTTTGGGAAAATATACCTAAATCCATTACTTTAGCATAGAAATGTGGTGTTGGTGTTATGGGGGAGGGATAGCATTCCCTTCTTTAAGGTGGCTGGATTCATGCCAGGCAGCTTTTATCCTTCATGAGGCAAAATTTGGGCTGAGGGTGTTGGGAGACAAGAAGCTCCCCATGACCCAGCTTCAGTGTTCGCTTGCAGTCCAAAAACCAACCATGTCCTGGGCTGCCTCCCCAGCAGTGTGACCAGCAGGTTGAGGAAGGGGATTCTCCCCTCTGCTCTGCTCTGCTCTGCTCTGGTGAGACTCCTCCTGCGGTCCTGCGTCCAGCTCTGGGGCTTGTTCAGCCTGTGAAAGAGAAAGCTTCGGGAAGACCTTAGAGCAGCTCCCAGTGCCTGAAGGAGCTACAAGAAACCTGGAGAGGGGCTTTGGGCAAGGGCCTGTAGGGACAGGGGGGAATGGCTTTAACCTGACAGAGAGGAGATTGAGATTAGAGATGAGGAAGAAGTCCTTCCCTGTGAGGGTGCTGAGGCGCTGGCACAGGGTGCCCAGAGAAGCTGTGGCTGCCCCATCCCTGGCAGTGTTCCAGGCCAGGTTGGAGGGGGCTTGGCGCAACCTGGTGTAGTGGAAGGTGTCCCTGCCTGTGGCAGGGGGTTGGAACTGGATGAGCTTTAAGGTCCCTTCTAACTCAAACCAGTCTGGGATTCTATGATTTCTATGAAATGGAGACTGTCTACCCCTGTGGCTTGTGTCCCTCTGCCCCCCATATATGTTGTGTGCTGTAGGAGGGATGGCACAGCCAGTTTTTATGGTGCAAAGAGCTCCAGCTTGAGGGCAGTGAATCCTCCTTGCCTGACACTTGGGTGTTCTCTTACAGGCTATGAGCACCAGCAGGAGAAGGAGAAGCTGGAGCGGGAGGTATCCCTGCTGCGCAGCGCCAATGAGGACCAGCGTCGGCGGGCAGAGCTGCTGGAGCAGGCGCTGGGCAGCGCCCAGGCGCGGGCAGCCAAGGCAGAGGCTGAGCTGCGGAAGAAGCGTGCCTATGTGGAGAAGGTGGAGCGGCTGCAGGCAGCCCTGGGACAGCTCCAGGCTGCCTGTGAGAAGCGGGAGCAACTGGAGCTGCGGCTCCGCACCCGCCTGGAGCAGGAGCTGAAGATGCTGCGGGCTCAGCAGGTGGGTGCCGGTGCTGCTGGCAGCCTGTGGTGTGTGCCGCATCCCCCCAGCGCCTCCCCATCCTCTGCTGGGTTTTCACTGTCCTTTCTGTGCCGCAGAGGCAGGCAGGTGCCGTGGGTGCAGGGACGCCGGAGCTGAGTGCCCACACGCTCTCGGAGCAGCTGAGGGAGAAGGAGGAGAAAATCCTGGCCCTGGAGGCTGACATGACCAAGTGGGAGCAGAAGTACCTGGAGGAGTGCACCATGCGGCAGTTTGCCATGGACGCCGCAGCCACTGCAGCCGCCCAGCGGGACACCACCCTCATCAGCCAGTCCCCGCGGCATTCCCCCAACAGCAGCTTCAATGAGGACCTCCTCCTGGCCAGCCACAAGCACCAGGAGATGGAGAGCAGGTAGTCCCACCTTCCTGGAGGCATTTTCCTCCAACAAGCTTGTGCTGTGGTCTGGTTGGGCAGGGTCTGCATTCTTCTCTTTTCCTTCCACCTCCTCACCCAAATTGTGCCACTTTTCCTCTCCAGGTTAAAAGCCCTTCATGCCCAAATCCTAGAGAAGGATGCTGTCATCAAGGTCCTGCAGCAGCGCTCGCGGAGGGACCCCAGCAAAACTCTCCAGGGCTCCCTGCGACCAGCCAAGTCTGTGCCCTCCATCTTTGCTGCCTCAGCAGCCCCAAGCTGGCCAGGGGCTGGCCAGAGTGACCGGCTGTCTGAGAGCAGCTCTCACAGCAGCACAGGTAAATGGAAGCACATCCCTGCTCCTTGCCCTCACTCAGCAGCATGGAATTGCCTGCAATTTCCCCTGCACTCTTGGAATTAGAGAGCTTGGGGAGTGGGGACTTCTTCATTGAGCTGTAGGAGCTCTCAGTCCTTACTGCTGTCTCCTCCAGCAGGCAAAGCCACCAGCGAAGGAGCAGCAGCACCCACTGCCCTGCCGCTGCCATCCCACTCGAAGCACGGCAGCAAGGATGGCAGCACGCAGACAGATGGGGTGGCTGAGAGCAGCGGTCAGGGTGAGGGCACCGAGCGCCCGGCTGGTCTGATGGGTGAGTGCCCCAGGGATGGTGTGGAGGAGAGCCAAAGGTGCTCCAGCATGTGGGCTTAAGCATCAGGAAATGGGCCCTGTGCGAGCATCAGAGATTTTTTTTAAAGCATTTTAAAGGACCCAGTTTAGTCTGGTGGGTTTGAATCCATGCAGGTGCTTGTAGAATCCCAGACTGGTTTAGGTTGGAAGGGATATTAAAGCTCATCCAGTTCCAACCAGGTTGCTCCAAGTCCCATCCAGCCTGGCCTTGAGCATTGCTGGGGATGGGGTAGCCACAGCTTCTCTGGGCAATCTGTGCCAGTGCCTCAGCACCCTCACAGGGAAGAGCTTCTTCCTTACATCTCTTCTCAATCTCCCCTCTGTCAGTTTAAAACCATCTCCCCTTATTCTGTCACTACCTGCCCTTGTCAAAAGCCCCTCTCCAGATTTCTCGTAGCCCCTTTATGCGCTGGAAGCTGCTCTAAGGTCTCTATGGAGCCTTCTCTTCTCCAGGCTGAACCAGCCCAGCTCTCTCAGCCTGTTGCTGTTTTATTTTCATGATGCAGTAATTTTCCCTTGAACCCCTTGTGGGGAGGCTGGACCTGCAGTACACTTGTTGCCAGCCCTTTGGTGGGGTGGGTACTGATGCTCTTTACCTCTCCTCCAGTTCTTATCTTCTTTCTTTGCAGAGAGCTTGGCTGATGTCAGAGCCCCTGACCTGTCTGACATGGTGGAGATCCTGATTTAAGGCCTCCCATGGACTGCACACTGGCCCCTCTCCCCCCTGCCTGCACTGGATCAGGGTGGCAGAGCCTGCAGGAGGGAGGACCGAGCCTGGAGCTCAGTGGTGTCCCTGTGGCTGGTCTCAGCACATGGGCCATGGTCCCCACTCAGCACCCACAGGGGCCTCCAGCTGCGCAGGGCGTGCTGGAGCCCAAGGACCCTGCAGTGGCTGAGGGGGCTCATGACCCCCCTGTGAACACCGAACACACCGGGGTTTTGGACAACAGGAGCAACCTATTTATTGTTCCAGCCTGAAGCAGGGGGCTTCTTCCCATACCCTCCCTCATCAGCTCTGTTCCCATCCCAGCTCCATCCCCATCCCACTTCTGGGTCTTGGCAATTCACATCCACCCAAGTGCTTGGCCTCTGACTGGAAAATCCCTCTCTGTTCACCCAAACCGTCTCCACAAGCTTATGTCTTTGCTCAAGGCCAGAGCCAGGAGGGATCCTCTGGGGTCCCATCAACTGCACAGATCGTGGCCAAGCCAAACACCAGGAGCCCCAACCTCCATCATCTGCAGCCATCACCTTGCATCCTGCCTCTGGGTTGTTATCATGGGCCAGCGAGGGGTTTGGGATTGGGTGATGCTGGAGCAAAAGAGAAAATGATGATGGAGAGAATAAAAGGTGGAGGAGAAATCCCCTGGAAACTGGAGGTGGAATGCTCAGAGGGAGCCGAGGATGGCTGATGGCATCGCGCCTATTGCGGCATCATCCCCTGGCTACTGTCAGCTGGCTTCTGCCTGTAGCCATCGCTGATGCTTCCTTCTCTCCTCTGAGCTCAGACACCTCCCTTCTTGCCCTTCATCTATATATATATGTTCTTTCTCTCTGTCTTTCTTTCTTTCACTCTGTGTGTGCATTTGCTGGACAACTGCATTTTTTATTCTTCTCTCCCAGACATGTACCAAACGCATTCGGTTCTCATGCGTTGTTTACAAAGTGGAAAACAAATGAACAAAAGTTATGAAAGAGGAAAAAAAACTCCCCACAAGTTAATATATTTTATATTAATATTGGTGTTTCTTTGTAAGTATTGTTTGTTTTCGTGCTGTGAACTTTTGTTTTTCCTGCCAAAGACGATGAGTTCTTGTTTGTGCGTTTTAAGTTATCTTGAGTATTTAAACGTAAACCTGGCTGTTTCGATGTGCCGCCCTATACCGAGATTGCTGTAGCATTCCACTTGGTATAACAGTATTTTAATAAAAAAACCTCAAATATTGACCCATGGGTGCTCTTATTTTTCCCCCATGTAATGGGGCAAGACAGAGTGAGGGGAAGGGGCCTAGGGGGTGAGCTGGCTGAAACTTTGGTCCTCCTAAGTTTCCTCCATGGGCACCCCTTGGTGGCCTCATCTTCAGGCACAGCTGGACCTGGCCTCCAAGCTCTCCCCTGGTTTTTGTCAGCCACCTCCAAGTCCTTCCCACTCTGCTTGGCTCTTTGGTCTTGTGGAAGGCCTAGCGTTTGGGCCTTACAGCTTCCACATCATGCCCAGCCTTTCCCCTCTGAGCTTTTTGTTTGCTGCTGTTGTTTTACTTTTGTTTTTAATAGCTGTTGCATTGATGCTTCCCAGGGAGCATCCCTGGGGACTCTGTTCCGGCTGCTTGGGTGCTGCCAGCCCAGCTGGAGCCATCTCCAGCCAGGCTGGGGCTTTCCCTTCTGGACATCACTTGGCATTTACTGGCGGGTCATTTCTTTTTTTTAACGTGCTGTCCTGGGGACCAGGAGATCTTGTGTAAGTCTCTGTAATGGGCTTTAGCTTGGATTAATGCAGAACAACAGCGTAAGGAACCAGCTTTGCTGCCAGCTCCTCTCTGAAAGGTGGCTAAGGACTGCTGAGGATCACCGGTCTTGGTGGGACCATGATGGTGAACACCAGCTTGGCTTTACGATTTCAGGAACGTGGAAGAGCTGTGCCTGAAAACTTGGGGTTTCCTCTGGCTGTGGGGCAGGTCTCCATCATTAGGGAGACTCAGAGCAATGGGAAGTGTGGAGCCCGGTTCCTCCTACTCATGGTTTCCTCTGGATTTTGCTAGTGGGGAAGCAGGCTCCCCCCCAGCTCCATGCACAGCATATGTCTGGAGTGGACCCTTCTGCACTCCCCAGTGATGGGGAAGACTGTGTGTGAAGCTCACAGGGAGCTGCTGCTCCTCGGGAATGTGTTGAGGGGGGGGTCCTGGTGGTCCCCATCCAGGGATCATACCTGCCCTGCCTCCCCTAGCTGCTGCTGCCCTGGAGCTGCAGGCAGCCGCCCAGGAAGGCTTGCAGCATTCCTGGCATACCGCAGCTCTCACGCCCCACACTATTTACCCGAATCCGGATGCCGAGCAGCCTTGCAGCGGGTCTGGCTGTTTGCAGGCAGTTTTCCATGTCCAGGGATCCAGGGAACAGGCTCCTGTTGAGGGTTTTGCCCACCACTCCGCCATCCTCCATCCTGCACGTCACTCTGTGGACCCCTACTCCCAAGGCTTTCACAGTTCCCAGGAGCCCAAAGATGAGGGAGCACAGCACTGTACAAGCAAAGCAGCAGAGAAGCATAGCAAGAATATGGGAAGGGGAAGGAAAATCCCACCTGTGAATATGATAATAGGACCATGGGGGTGGGGGATGCCTGCTCTCCTGCTATGCCCCTATGGATATGGCAGCAGCTGTTCTGGTAGGGTTGCTTTTCAGCCAGAGCAGCAGCCTGATGGAGCTCCACACCTTGGTGCAAGGAAGGCTGGTGTGGGGTGTGTTATCACCTGCTTTATCACTCTGTCATCACAGGCATTTCCCTCCACCCTTTCCACACCATCTCACTGGGTTTCACCATCAGCATCGCTTTATCCCACGTGGCTCCTGCTGATGCCAAGACATGTCCTTGTCACCACAGCACAGCTGAAATACCATATGGGAGCCAAACCTCCTGTTCCTGCTCCTGCTCCCATTCCTGTCTTTGTGATCTCTGTGTCGTTGATACTTGTGTCCCAGCACCCCTGTGTCCTTGATCTCTGCATTCAGAGAGCCCAGAGGAGGCCATAGAGGTGCTGTGAGGGCTGGAGAAGCTCTGCTCTGAGACAGGCTGAGAGAGCTCCAGGCTGGTTCAGCCTGGAGAAGAGGAGGCTCCAGGGAAACCTTAGAGCAGCTCCAGTGCATAAAGGGGATGTGAGAAACCTGGAGAGGGGCTTTTTACAAAGGAATGTTGTGACAGGACAAGGGGAATGGCTTTAACCTGACAGAGGGGAGATTGAGGTTAAATATAAGGCAGAAGTTCTTCCCTGTGAGGGTGCTGAGGCACTGGCACAGAGTGCCCAGAGAAGCTGTGGCTGCCCCATCCCTGGCAGTGTTCAAGGCCAGGCTGGATGGGGCTTGGAGCACCCTGGTCTAGTGGAAGGTGTCCCTGCTCATGACAGGGGGTTGGAACTGGATGAGCTTTAAGGTCCCTTCAACTTAAACCATTCTGGGATTTCTATGATCCCCATATCCCTGCATCCCCATGTCCTCAGGCCTTGCATCCCTGTGTCCCTAAAAGGGGGTGGCAGGAGATGTCTGCCAAGCTGCTGTCTGGGCTGGTGCCTGGATGCAACACCTTGTGTGGGTTGCACATCCACAGCCCTACAGAGATGGAAAGGGGCCAGCAGGCTCTGCTCCGAGCACCACGACCGTCACCCTGGTGCTTTGGTGAGACGCCCTGTCCTGGGGCAGCAGCTCTCTCGTGGGTGAAAGGCAGACACTTGTCTGGCCCGGGGGCTATTTGGGGAGGTATGGTCCCTCCTGTGGTCACAAGGCTGAGGAACTTGTTGGGGCCCCATGGCCATACACCAGGTTCTGCTTTCTGCCGGGAGCACCTCTGTGGCCCAGTGCCACACCACAGCAGCATCTCTACAGCTTTGGTTCCTGCTTGTCCTCATTTCTCCTTGGAGCCTGGAGGTTGAAGCTTGGTCCTTGGAGCATCCTTGGCAGGTCTTTTGTTGGCCCTGATCCCTCCTCACCCCCTTATCGCGCACCTCCTCTCCTTTTCCACTTGCCAAATGCTAGAGTTGGATGGTGAAAGACAAGCTCGACATGACATTCTTATGGTGGAAAATGGCTCTTTGGAAAGCCAAAAATCCCCCACCAGAATCTGGGAGAAAGGGAATTTCTCTCCTCTTCCAATTAATCCTGGTTGCTGTGGGGGCAGCTCGGCAGTGCTGCAGGCCAGCCCTGCAGCCGGCTTCCCAGCAAACCAGTTGGGCAAACCATGGTGCTTTCTCTTGCCTCAAGTCCTGGCTTGCTCGTCAGGCCGGCAGGAATGAAGCTCTCCCCGCTGGGCCTGCTGAACCCTTCTCTTCCCCATCCCTCCCTCATTCCCTGCCTCCCTCTCTCACCCCACCACCTTCTCTGGGGGTCCCCAAGTCCTCTCTGTGCCCAGGCCTTTCTGGAGGCTCCCCCATGGCTTTATTCTGCTGAACGACCAACGCTCCTCCCACAAGTTGGACTTTGCATCCCATTGCATTTACAAGGATACCCCTAAGATTCCCCCTCCATGCAGAGCATCAGTGTGTAGTGCTGGAGCAGAGACAGGACCCGGGTGGTGCATGTTGTTATTTAGGGGAGGTACATGGCCTGATGGTGGCCAGGTGTCCTCTGGGATGCTCCATCCCCCCAGCCATAGAGCATCCTCCAGCACCAGGAACTCCTCTGTCCTCCCCAGCCCCAAATGCCACCCAAAGCCCTTCCACTGGGTCCCACAGCCGGCGCTGTGGCAGGGACACCCAGGTCCTGCTTGTGCAGGCAGCCGGGAATGCTGCCTGGCACTTTGCTGGGGTAAGCAGAAGTGGTTGGGCCGTGGCGAGAGTACGGCAAATTCCTCATTCCTCCTCCCTGCGCTGTGCTGCCTGCCTGCCATCTTTGCATGCAAACAGTAAACAGGCTGTTATTATCCCGGATGCTTTGAATATCTGTGGCTATTTTTTCTCTTCCCAGTATTCTAAAAAGGCAAAAAATTCCCTGCGGTTTCTGAGTCAACTTTTTTTTTCCTTGGTCTCTTTTCTTTCCTTCCCACCACCTCTGTGACCTTGAAAACCCAGGCAGATGAGCTTGCTGGCCCTCTCTGCTTGCACCCATTCCCTGGCTGCTCTCGCTGTGCCCCACAGCCAGCAGCAGGTGAATTTGGGATTAAGCCTGGTGGCAGAGCAGCTCAGCACCTTTCCTGTCACCTTCCCTGGCAGAGCTAGCAGGGGGGTACTTGAAGAGGATGGGGATGCTCAAGGAGGATTGGGATGCTCTGGGGGTGCAGCTCCTGCAGGCAGCTGGGGTAAGGGCACAAGATGCTGCCTGTGCTCTTTTCTTTGTGTCCCCAGGCACTGGAAGATGTGTGTGGAGCATCCTGACCATCCAGCCCCTGAATGCAGCAGGTATTCCCCAGTTCGCTCCACAGCTCCCTTGGCAGGGATAGGGCTCCTTCCTCCTCTTTCCTTCCTCATCCTCCTGCAGCATAGGCCTTTGCTTTTAGGTGTGATCCCCAAAAGCCTTCCTTAGACTCAGCACAGGGGCCTTTGGGTCAGCATGTGGCAGGCAGGGGCATGGCTGCAGGCAAAAGACCCTTTCCAGCCCAGGGTTCAGTTATCTGCATCTCTCCAGGAGGTCAGAGCAAGTGCAACACGCACGGGATGGGTCAGGGCTCCTGTGTCCCCACCAGCTCCTCTGGTGAGATTTCTGGGATGCTTCAGGTGCTCCAGCAGACAAGGAGCAATGGGGAGCCTCAATGGATGCCTGCAGTGGGGAAAGGTAGAGGAGGTCGGTGCATTGCTGAGGTTGGCAGAGACCCCAGGAGATCCCAGATCACCTCCCCACCTGGAGCAAAGTCATAGCAGGAGACTCAGGACCTGCTCAAGTGGAGCTGCCACTGCCTGCAGGGATGGGGGTCGCCCAGCATCCAGACAGACCCCATCAGAGCAGGAACACACAAAGGGCTCGCAGGATGCTGGCCATTATTCATGTCAGCCCCATTGGTGTTTGAGCTGTCCATGGCCCAAGGTGACTTTTTATTTCTTTATTTCCTTTTATTCTTTACCCAAAAATCCAACTGTAAGTGTATCATTCCATTTGGGAATTCCTAGTGGGCAGGGTTGTTTTCCAAAGCTTTTCACTTTCAAACATGCTACTGAAAATATTCAAGCAGAAACAGGAAAGAAAAGGAAGTCAGCATCCTGCAGGGACTGATGTGGGCTTGGTTATTTGGTTTTGCTGCAGCAAGGAAGTGTTAGAGGTTTGTGACAGGTCCCAGCACACTGTCTCTGTGGGACCAGCATCAGCACATGGGGCTGGATTGACACAGAATAGACTGAATGCCAGCTCTCACCATAGGGCCCTGCAAAGTGCTTAGCCCAGATATGCAAAGGAAGACAGGGATTAATTAACTGGAATGGAGGAAAATCGTGGTCATTAGAAGCTCATTTAGAAGAAAAAAGGCTCACACTAGGCTCACAGCACTTCCCCAGCAGGATGGTCAAAGGTTGTGCAGCCACAGGGGATCAAGAAGGTTGGACCTATTGCCTTCAGAAACACAGAGCTTCATTCATAGAATAGAATCATAGAATGGTTTAGGTTGGAAGGGACCTTCAAAGCTCATCCACTTCCAACCCCCTGCAATAAGCAGGGACATCTTCATCTAGATCAGGTTGCTCAGAACCACATCCAGCCTGGCCTTGAACACTGCCAGGAATGGTGCATCCACCACCTCTCTGGGCAACCTGCACCAGTGTTTTACCACCCTCATTGTAAAGAACTTCTTCCTCCCATCCAGTGTGAATCTCCCTCTTTTGGCTTAAAACCACCATCCCTCATCCTATCACAACAGGCCCTGCTAAAATGTCTCTCCCATCTTTCTTATAGGCCCCTTTTAAGTACATTTCCCAGATCTTAAAGCAGCACCGAGCCCCTGCTCAGTAACACTGCTCTGGAAATTTCAAGTGAAACATCTTCTCATATGGAAGTGGCTTGGGGTTGGGTTTTTGTCCCCCCTTCTTTAAATATTAACCCCCCTAATTTCTTCCTTCCAGGAAGAAGTCCAGCTTGGACTTTTGGCCTTCCTGCATGCTGAGGGGCAAACACTTCATAGGAATTTGTCTTCCCTTTCTGCAGCTAAAACTCTTCTAAATCACCAAGCATGAACTTGTGTTAACTGAAGAGAAGGTGCCCATTCCTCACTGTTCTCTTGCTTAGGAAAATCACTGAAATACTTAAAGTTGAGGGAAACCGTTTGCTTCAGGCCAAGGGAAAGTTTCAACTCCCCGTGCTTGGAATCTTACATGTTCAAGGTTTCCCTGAAGCTCTTCACTGGGGGAAAAGGAGGAGGGGGGTGTTTGGAAGAATCACTTCCCTTCAGAGTTTCAGGGAGAAAAACACAAGCAGCGAGAGGCAGAATGTGAATTTTGGCCTCGATGGAACATGACACAGGCTGGAAAATATTCCCACCCGCATTTTTACAGCCTTAAAGCACAATCCTGGGCTGGTTTTTTCCCTTTTCCTCTTGCATAGGGTCCAGCATGAAGTAACACTACGCCAGCAAAGTGATCCCATGGCATTCCCCAGCAATTTGTAAGCAATGCTGTATTTGAGGAGTAAACAGGGGTCGGTTCAGTGGGTAGGTCAGGGCCAGATGTGCCCAGACCCAACAGGCAGCAGTGCCCTGCCCCTTTTGGGAAGCAAGGGCAAGACTCCGCCACCACGAGTGGCTGTCCTGGAACTCCTGGCATGTCTTGGATCCACCAGAAGCTTTGGAGTATGTTTCCAGGGCAACCAAAACACACAGGGTTTTTCCAGTTGTCTCCTCCCCACTGCCCAGAGAAAAAAGTGGAATTAAAGAAAAAAAACATAAGAAGAAAAAACAGTGGAGGAAATTCTGATGAAATCAGACCGAAAACTGGCAAATGTGTCCCTCTCCCTGGCCCCCCCCCGCTGAACTGGACTGGACATGGGCAGGGAAAAGATGCTTGTGGTGCAGGCGAGGTTGTCTCCACATAGGGAAGCACACCAGGGCTGCCCTCGCCAGTTGTGGCTATTCCTAAACTGGTGCCCCCTGATGTGGCTCCATCTGGGAATAGAGCCACTGTGGAGACATCACCCTGCGGCCACTATTTTGGGTTGTGCCCCTGCAGAGCTGAATGTGTGTCTCCAGCACCTTGGAGCCCAAATGCGTCTTGCTTCTGCCCCGATTCATGGAATTACAGACTGGTTTGGGTTGGAAGGGACCTTAAAGCTCATCTTTTAGGCACTGGAAGCTGCTTTAAGGTCCCCACGGAGCCTTCTCTTCTCCAGCAGCATCTCCTTGGCCTCCTCTGGACTTGCCCCAACAGCTCCACATCCCTCTTGTGTTGTTGCCCCAGAGCTGGGTGCAGACTGCAGGGGGGTCTCACCAGAGAGGAAGGCTCAGCTCTGCCCAGCACCCAGCTTCCCCATGCAGGGCTCACCGGCAGGTCAGGAAGGGCAGATTCCAAGTCCCGGGCATTTCTTCGTTTTCTGCGCTCTGTTTTCTTGTTTATCACTGCTTCCAGGGCGTATTCCCTGCTGTCCTCCTCTTCTATGCCAGGCGTTTGCTGGCAGCGCTGCTGATTGAGCTCCAAGCTGGCAGTGAGTCCTCACCCTGCTGCAGAGCTGCAGCCAGGAGGGTGCAAGGGAAGCCGGGCAGGGAACACAGGAGAGCCCAGTTTGGCTTTGCAAGGTTCAATGGGACTGTAAGAGAGAAGACAACCCATGCAAGAGAGGGACAAGTGTGCCACGAATGCAGCTGATCTCAGCTGGTGGCTTTGTAGGCACTTGTGCTGCAGAACAGGAGTGGGGACAATGAATATTGCCCTGCAGATTGCTGCACCATGGACAGCAGGAGGGCTTTCTCGGGGGGCTGAGGCTGCGGAAAGCATCACTGTGGTAAAGAAAGTAAGAGCATGTCACACTCCTTAGCTTCTGCTTGCTTCAAGGCAGGAGAACTAACCCCCACACTTCCATGCTTTTCATGCTCTACCAAATACCATCTCCACTCCCAAGGAGATGGTCCAAACACCATCTCCATTCCATGGTCCAAGCACAATCTCCATTCCATGGTCCACCTCCATTCCCATCACTCTTTGGAGGCTGGTGCCCTGGCAGGATGAGCACTGAAAACTGGTCTGAATCTGGAGCATCTCCAGCTCCTCAACCTGTCCTGGCTCCCGTGCTGGGGATCCTTGTTGCTAGAATTAGGGACCCTTGACATGACCACAGCACAAATACTTAAGAACGGAATCATGAATGTGGAGGCTCCTGTTGTATTGTGGATCCTTCTTGCTGCCTCCCCACGCAGCCTTGCATTGCACAACCAGAGCACAGCTGTGCATCTCCCTGACTGTCAAATCTCACTCATGGGCCATGGAACAAAGCCTTGGGATGACAAAGCAGCAGCGTGACAGAGTGAGCTCTATCACCATAAAACAAACATGAGGCTTAACCCTTGAGAACCAGCATGGGCAGAGCATTCCCAAGCATCTCCATTTGGGCCGTAATGTTCTGCCTGTTGGTCCAAAGCAACCTCAGTCCCTTTTTTGCTGGAAGAATGGAGCAGATGGCCTTTCTGCAGTACCTGCTTTCAGGGCTTTTCTTTCCCTTGAAGTTGTCATTTTGGGACAATGGGTCTCTGCAGCTCAGCTCTGCTCTCTTGTCCCCAGCCAAGGATATGGGTCAGCTTCTTCGGTGTTTCAAAAGCAGGCTCTCACACCCAAGAGACACCAGTGAACACATTAAGGGCTCAGGAACAGTCTTCCCTTTGTCAGACAAGAATGTGCCAGGTAACCCTGGATGCTCCCTGAGCTTTGCTTTAAGAGCATGACTAGAAAGTGTTGGCTGGCTCCAGCGTGCCGAGGCAAGCGCTGCCTCTTCCGTCAGGTTCTGCAACAAACCACCGGTGCTTTGCTTTTGTGCAACACCTGGAGGCCTTCCAGAAGCTGGGGCAGGTAGGGGAGGGATGGGAACCTGTGTCGCTGAGCCTCCCGGGAATGCTGCCAGGTCAGTTTGCAGGCCCACATGGGGTGTTTGCTGCTGAGCTCCATCCCCAGGGCAGCTCCATCCCCTCACTCACCTGCTCCCCAGGAGCAGGACAAAGGTGGATTTAATGATATCTTGCTTTATTCCACCCTGTTGTTGAACCACAGTTTCTTATTGTCTGCAGAGATCCCTCCTATCGTATTCTGCTGCTCTTAAACTGTGAGAAGTCTGCAAATCCTTTCAAAACTCCCCAACTTTCTCAGCTTCCCTGAAATCCTGGGGCTTCACTGCCCTTGAAAACCAGTGGAATGAGCAGCATTTCCCTGGTGTCGTAATGCTGGCATAACAGGGTGGTGAATCAGTGGGGATCTTTCTGCCTGAACCATGTTGTATCATTGTTATTGCTGAAGCTTTTCTATTTTAAGCCATAAAGCCCCATACAATCCAGTCTAAGTAAATGGCAAGTAGATCCATCATATCCAGTTTCAAACCTAAGGACTGCTGAGAACTGTATTAATGCAAAACTATTCTGGTTCCTGAGACCCTGCTCCAAACAAACGGGATGCCATGCGGTAATCCAAGCGGTGTGTAACATGATGAAGTGTAGAAATAGCCCTCGTCGTCCTTTGCCTGGGTGTGTCAGAGGGGCAGGGGGAATTAGAACACACATGTTTGCCTTGGAAAGATGAGCTGAAAGTTAGCAATGGGTTTAGGGCTTGAATCTACATTCAGTTCTGGTTTCTGCCACAATACAGACACTAAAGCAGGTCAGCTTTGCTTAAAAACCTCATGAGACCTTCAGCCTGCGCTGCCTCTTTGGGATCTTTAAGTAAGACCCACTGAGTCAAGGTGCTCAGCTTCTGAAAGGTAGTCTCCACTTTGCTGCTGCTGTCCCACTGAGGACAGGTTTGTCTTCTCCAGGTTTAGAGCTGCGTGCTGCATTGAAACCAGCTCACCCTGTAGCATGCAGTGCACCTCCTGCTCTCCCAGCTTTTCCAAGAAAAGGCTGTTGTACTTGCAGATTGAGGGACAGGGGCCATGGAGCCACCAAAACAAGGACAACCGATTCCCCAGATGGCCCAGCAGAACATGTCCTGCATGGGGACATCTTTGGAGTGCCTGGAGGTGATGGGGGAGTGCATCAGCCCCCAGGTCACAGAAGCATTGCTTGTATGTTAGTACCCCCCTCGCCTGGGGTGCAGGGTGAATGAACTCCAGCGCTGGAGTTTGGAGCGGACACTATGTCCACATTCTTCAGCAGCGGGCTGGGAATGTCAGCTCCTGTCCCGACGCCAGAGGCTTGCATTCCTCCTCGACACTGCTCCTAGAAAATGCCATCCCAGAAGGGTGTTGGGGAGAGGGGTGCCACTTTGTCCAGGGGGACAGAAGGAGACGTGCTAAGCCCATGGAAAAGCCTTTCCCGTGCCGGTGGGTGTGTGGCAGAGCGGGGCAGGGGTTAGCATGTGTGTGCTCAGAGTGTGTTTACTAAACACTGCTCCAGTCGAGAGGGAATGGATGGAATTCACCCCCCTCGTTCCCTGCCAGACCCCAAGGACACCCGGCGGATCCAGGGAATTCGCTCCTCCAGGCTGTTGCCATGGCTGCGCATTTCTGAGACTCAAGCAGGGAAAAAAAAAAAGAGAAAGAAGAAAACCAAAACATTTTATTGGGAGGGAAGAAAAATAGCAGGGGGAAAAAATGCAGCAGAGTAATGAGGAGGGCCAGAGCGTCCAAGAAATGTATTAGGTCATCCTTAGAAACTGGTGCCTGAGGAGTTCTCTGTAGCTCAGGCTATTCTAGTATTTATCATGTGTTGTTTAAACCTGGCACCAGCCGGGGCTCAACAGCACTGTGTTGCTGCTCAGGAACATCATTCAAAGCAAGTCCTGGGCTCCAGGACTACTTGCGATGTGCTGGAAGAAACCCATCCATGTTGGCTGCAGCAGGCAGTCCAATCCAGATGAGCTGCTGGCAGGATGGCTGCGGGGTGTAGCTAGCAAGCAGGACCTGAAGTAGAGCTGGCAAGCAGAGTAGCGTGGGATATAAACTATGAGCAAGATAAAATCCTTGGAGAGGCTAAGCAAGAACAGGCCGGTGGCTGGCTCCAGCGTGAGAATGCAGCTGAGCCAGGGCAGGACTTGCTTATACACCTTTTCCATCATCGATCAAGGGAAGGCAGGCAGGTACCCCTAGTTCCCTGATCCTGAAGGGAATAGTTTATATTAGTGCACCGGGTCTTTAAAACCACTCCATGGGCAGTTTTTTATGAGCAGGTTTCAGCATGTGCTTCGTGCCTATGACGCTTCAGCAAAGCATCCCTTCCTTGTGCAGAGGCAATACAGGGCATCAGGAGCCTGGAGTTCCCACTCTGGCTGCGATGATGCAAGTCTGGCTCATATGCCCCTGTGGTACCAATTTGGGTTTTCATGGGAGTGACAGGCATGCCAAAACCCAGCTGCTTTTAAAATCCTGGAATATTACGGCATCCTTGGCTTTCATATATCATGGGAGGAATCTGGATCTGCAGCAATGTTTATTTTTCACCTCTGCAGTTCTTCATCTCTGCTGTGAGACAGGCTGAGAGAGCTGGGCTTGTTCAGCCGGGAGAAGAGAAGGCTCCAGGGAGACCTTAGAGCAGCTTCCAGGGCCTAAAGTGGCTACAAGAAACCTGGAGAGGGACTTTGGACAATGGCCTGTAGGGACAGGACAAGGGGAAATGGCTTTAACTCGACAGAGGAGGGATTTAGATGATACATTAAGAAGTCCTTCCTTGTGAGGGTGCTGATGCCCTGGCCCAGGGTGCCCAGAGAAGCTGTGGCTGCCCCATCCCTGACAGTGTTCAAGGCCAGGTTGGATGGGGCTTGGTCTAGTGGAAGGTGTCCCTGCCCGTGGCAGGGGGTTGGAACTGGATGAGCTTTAGGGTCCCTTCCAACTCAAACCAGCCTGGGATTCTGTGATTCTATTGTGGGGTTCCCCATTCTTGGTGTTAATCACAAGACATGGAACGGGGTGCTACAGATGTCTGCCAGGAGCAGTAGGGCTGTCTGACTGCACACTACGGCCCCTCTGGGGCAATGTGCCCGCAGGAGCGCTTTCCCCAGGGATGCAACCAGAGAAAGGACAGCTTTGCAGGCTGAGGGGCGAATCGTTGGATCAGGCCCCCAACACCGAGCCGTGTGGTTGCAAGAGGCGCTGCCAGCGCTCTGGGGGACTGCTGCTCACCGCGCTGGCGGAGCAGCGCTGCCCCGGGTCCGCACGGGCGGAGGCACGGTCAGACCGGGCGGGCAGCGACACCCACCGTCCGCTCCGTGCACCGCACCGCGCTCGGCAGCGGGCCCGGGTTCGGAGAACGTTACAGGGTGATGGGATGGTTTGGGTGGAAGGGAGCTTAAAGCTCATGGGCAGCCAGGGATGAGGCAGCCACAGCTTCTCTGGGCACCCTGTGCCAGCGCCTCAGCACCCTCACAGGGAAGGACTTCTTCCTAATGTCTAATCTCAACCTCCTCTCTGTCAGGTTAAAGCCATTCCCCCCTGTCCCTACAGGCCCTTGTCCAAAGCCCCTCTCCAGGTTTCTTGTAGCTCCTTCAGGCACTGGGAGCTGCTCTAAGGTCTTCCCGAAGCTTTCTCTTTTACAGGCTGGACAAGCCCCAGAGCTGGACGCAGGACTGCAGGAGGAGTCTCACCAGAACAGAGCAGAGCAGAGGGGAGAATCCCCTTCCTCAACCTGCTGGTCACACTGCTGGGGATGCAGCCAGGACATGGTTGGTTTCTGGACTGCAAGCGAGCACTGAAGCTGGGTCATGGGGAGCTTCTTGTCTCCCAACACCCCCAAGTCCTTCTCCTCAGGGCTTCAATCAATGCAGTCTCTGCCCAGCCTGTGTTTGTGCTTGGGATTGCCCTGACCAAGGTGCAGGACCTTGCATTTGGCCTTGCTGAACTTCATCCAGCTTGCCCAGGTCCCTCTGGGTGGCATCCTTTCCCTCCAGCATGTTGACCACACCACAGAGCAAACTTGCTGAGGGTGCACTCACACCCACTGTCCATGTCACTGACAAAGATGCTGAACAGTGCTGGAAAGCTCATTTCCACCTGACCTAACCCTCACCCTGACCCAACCCTCACCCTGACCCTTGTGGAGATGCTTTCAGTAGGAAATGGGAGATAGAATCAATTCCTGTGATCCATCACTGGATGTTGTGTTCAGTCCTGACAGAAACTGGACAAAAAAGGAAAATGCTGAAATAAGACCTGTGGAATCCATTCAAGGTCAGGCTTCCACTTTACAGTGAAAGGCCGAGGAAATGTAGCTTATTTTGCTTATGCAAGAGAAATGGCTGATCACAGTGATCATAAAGCGAGAAAGTTCCCAGTAGCCGGTGACTTTTAAAGACAAGCCCCTGGTCCTTCTCACTTTCTCCGTAAATCTCTGCCCAGCTATCAAGAGTAGATGCTGGACCAGGAGTGGAAATAACCTCTGAGCCATGCAGCTGGGGACAGCTCACAGCTGGACTAAAATCCATTCTGTGGGGAGAATGGAGGCATCCAGCAGAGAAACTCTCCCCATTTCTGCTTTCATTAGGACAGTGACTTGCTGCTGAAGCACCTTGTGTAGAAAATGCCTGGCTTGGGGTTTTTGTCACAAGAGTGAGAAATCAGCAGAGGAACCAGCTGGTGAAAATGTGTCATCCCGGATGGGGCGAGACCTGGCCCAAGCAAATACCTGCTTACACGATTGCACCTCGCTGACTCTGGGGCTTTAAAGGGTGCTGAGTATGTTCCAAGCCCGAAGACTAGGGCTCAGAAAGAGTCTATTAAAGTAGTTGGTTTATGGGCTCTGCAATGTAAGCATGATCAAAATTGATCTATTTTTATCTATATGAGATTGTATCATCTATGGGAATCTATTTTTCAGAAGTAAAATGTATTTATCCTCAGTAAAAGGTGTCCACTTGAGCTTAGGGTATAACAATATTCCCCAGTGTTGTGAAGAGAAGCAGGTACCTCCATTTGGCCACAATAATGACTCAGATTGCATGTGTGGCTGAGGAAATCAATACTAGTACTCTTCCTCCTCCCCATGTGCAGGTTCTGGTGGGTTTGATCACCATCTGCTCTGCTCTAAAGGCCACCACAAGCCACAGGGAGATTCCTGTTGCTCACAGTGAGTTCATTAGTATCACCTAGCATTCACCATAGTCTATATTCAGTTACACCAATAACTTAACCACTGCCAAATGCGCAAGATCTAACCAGAGGTGCCTAGCCTGAGGTTTGGAACTGGAGCCCTGGTGTCTCTCTGGTATGTATGCAGAGGCAAAAATCTCCCAAGTATTCTTTGTGCTAAGTAGGAGTCATCCAGGAACTGCTTATTTGGAGCATGCAGGAGAGCATGGGCATCTGAATTGGGATCACAAGCAAGAGGTTTCATCCACGTAGGATCCAGAGACCAAAACACTTGTTCATCCCCTGCATGCAAGGAGTGAGCGGGGTTTGCTTTTCCTCAGACGCTTTGCTGGTGACATTGAATGAACTGTAACACCACCAGCCCAGAGAACGAGAGATGAGTTAGATCTCTGCAGCCTAAAGAAATCAAGGCTTGCTGCTCCCCAGAACCATCTAAACCCTGAGAGGAGTGCAAGAATCATGCTCCCTCTTGCTTTCTGCTGTGATGGATCCAGGGGCTCCACAACCTCTTCTGTGGAGGGAGTGGGATCCAGTGAACTGGGTGAGCCGGTGATTCCTGCTTTCTGGCTCTCATGTGTGGTAAGTTTTATCCCAGTGAAAATGGAGATTTTAATACTTGCCCAGAAAGGAAGTCAAATAAAAATTTTCCACTTCCTGGGCAAATGCTGCAGTTGTACTTCTGTGAAAGAAGGATGGGGTACAGTGACTCCTACAACTAGTGATCTCCATTCCTACACTGTGTGTGGGCTCCGAAAGACCCCGTTAAACCATAAAACAACCCGAACCTCCAGAGCACAGGGGAAAACTTACATAAGTGATCTGTAAAACATGTCCACACTAGTTTATAACTGCTGTTTAGTTGACTTTCCAAGGGAAAAGGGAAAGGCATGGAGAGGACTGAGCTCTCTGAGAACGAGTGCTTCATTTGGCTTCACGTGCTGAACTACAGTGCAAAGTCTGGAGGGATCCCCCAAGGCCTGCTTGCTTCCTTCTCCCTCCAGCAGACATCTTCCTAATTTTCTCTCCATTTTGTCATCAAAATGGTTTTATTCGTGATTTTCTGTCCTATCCTGATACCAGCTCTCACCTGAGCATTAAGCTCTGATCGTCTGAGTGCAAAACAAAATGTAACAGCATTACAAGCCTTGTAATGGCAATCTATGCCTTAAACCGGCCCCAGATCCTGGCATCTATTGGCAAGGAAAGCGCTCCAGATGACACACACCTCAGCCAGCATCCCACAGGTTTCCTGGGGAGGAAAGAGGTGAGATGACCAGCCCCCCAGACGCAAGCTATTTATTTCATATTTAGCAATATCATGGCATCCAACACTCCCCTTATAAGGCAAACAAAGGAATGGCATGTGCCTTAGCAATCACATGCTGAAATTGTATTCCAATGCACTGTTTTCTTCCAGCCTCTGCTTGCCCAATGCCATATAGGTCTCAGTAAGTTTAATATTCCCAGGATGGTTTTTTCCATTAAATGTTACATTTCCAGAACTTTCATGCAGCATTTCCCTCTGCTGCTCTGTGCTCTATGAGCAACTTTTCCTCTCTTTGTATATTCCAGCCCAAGCGGTCCAACTCTGGCAGTGATGGAACAGCCAGCCCTTCCTTCTCAAGGGGGGCTTTATGGAAATGTGTCCATAACATTTTTGCATCCATAATACAAACAATTTGAAATTAATATAAGAAAAAGTACAAGTGTTATGGAAACAGAAGCAGTCTGGAAGTCTGAGGCTTTTTATCTTTGCCTCTATGCTGTCTCTGCTATTCCAGAAACAGGGGACTAAAGGCTTCCCAGCTAGTGCCTCATGTTTATGGTTGATTTGATGGGATAAAAACAGTTTGGAGGGAGGTGTGTGTGTCTGTATGTTTTAAACTTTGAAATTTCAGCTCTTTCCTACCCTGGAAGACTTCATGGGTCTGTCTGTATCTATACAGACTATTTATGTATCTATAATATGTATGTATAATTTATGTATGTCTGCTATGCATCTGTTCATACAATTCAATATGTAGTCCATTCCCTCATTCTTGGTTGTCCTTTGATTGTGGGAAAAGGGATGGCAAATTTGGAGATGTGGGAGAACAAAATCAGAAAGTCTTCAGTCTGTTCCACCCAAATAAGAGAGGAGAACTGGAAACCTTGGGACACTTTGCTCTATGAAAGACAGAAAGTGGGACATCCCTCAACAAATGTCAGCAGGTGAAGCAGAGCAAATGAATGGGTTTTATTGCTACTTGGAAGTGTACAAATACGTCCTTGCCCGTGAAAGGGGTTCTCTCTACCATGACAGAGTCCTTTAGAAGTTGCCTGAGAAGATAAATAGCGAACAGCTTAGGAAGCCCAGTGCTTACACAGCCATAGCTGTGACATCTTCTAGGTTTCCTAAATCTGCTCCACAGCATTTCTGTGGAGAAGCCTACCTGGCAGAGGACTTTGTGCAAGCAATGAGATGAAGGCTCCTTGGCCACACAGCCAATGTGCAGCTCTGCTGGAAGCCATCCAAATGCTGAGGTCACCTGGTACTCATAAAGAAGAGAAACTCTTTGAAGGCAAAAATGTTGGAAGACTGACTGAAGTGAAAGAGGCAGAAGGACTTCATTCCTGTGTCTACGTGAAGGGGCCAGTTCTACAGGGCATGTTGTACAGTCATTTACAGTTGTAAAGAGGAGGTGGGAAAAGCCATCCTTTATCACAGCAGCAGCAGCGTGTGGAAGCAAGTCTGGACATGAAGCAGTCATAACCAAAATCCTTTCTCCCATCTTCCAGCACACAAGTGAATATCCCTATGTTGTATGTCATCCATGAGGTCCTAATGTTTCAAATTCTCATCAGTGCCATGAATTGTCAGCTATTTGCGCTTCCAGATTTATTTTACATCCAGAAATTAATACCAGCTCTTCCATGCCCCTCAGGACACGGCAGTGGTAAGTGCTGATACAATCATGCTCGGAGCACAAGCAATGATGCATCCCACTGCCTAGCCAAGCAAAACTTTTCCATACGAGTGCTATGAATTCACAGCTATTGCTAGCAGTTTTCCATGGAGAGACTTTGTGTATCCCCTTGTAATATAATCTTACCCAGAATGGTTTTGAAAGACTGTGAACTCAATCCTGCCAAAAATAGTCTGTGCAGCCAAAAAAAATCAACAGGAGATCTTTAGCATTTGAGCTGGCCTCTGAGATGTGTTTTTCACCTTTTCCAAAGGATATGTTTTGTGACATCCATGAAACCCTCATTTGACTTCTAATACTCCCGATTATTCTTAGTGTAGCAGACTGCATTTTAGTTATAACTTCAGGGCTCAGCAAGCAATCAGCTTCACAGGCATAGCAGAACAGACACACCAGCACTGACTTTCGCCCTAAGTCTGTGTGCAGGCTGGCAGATGCAGCCTAAGAATGTGTTTGTTTGCATTTGGTTTATGTGGTTTTGGTGACCTTTTGTTAAAATCATCCAGTGACTTCCAGGAGGCAAGTTACACACTCACTGAAAAGAAACGCAGTCCAATAACCCTAGCATGGGTCCTCCTGCTGAATATCACATTTCTGCTGAATTTCATATCCTTGTGTCCAAGGCAGAGATAACTGAGCTTAAGGTTAAAGTAATGTTATCAGTGGACAGGATGGCTGTATGGATATTCCCCCCCTGATCCTATTGAAAATGGCAGCCTGGAAATGGATTGCAGGGAAACTGGGGCACAGTGACCTTCTGGGGCTTCCTATGGGTCCTGTCTCCATTACAGGCTGTTTTATAGCGGAGGAGTGCCTGCATTTTCCCGTCTGTCCTGCCAAGTCTTCGACAAGCCCATGGAAATAAAATAAAATAGCCGTTTGTCTCCTGCCCGGTGCCTACACCACATTCGTCAGCCTTGCTGCGCTCATCCTACCTCCAGAGAGCAGCACCAACGCCTTGCTTTTACCTCTTTGCACTACAAAAGACTGCGAATGAAGCAGGGATCTCTCAAAGTCATAAATCCATGCCTATGCTCAGGCGGCTTTGGCAGCATCCCAGCATGTAAGCTGTCTGCTGCCTTCACCAGAGAAGCCTGACAGAAGTTTGCTTGATCTCTAGGCAAGCCTTTCAGGAAGCACATTGATGAAACCAAAGCAAGAGTGGCTCAGCCTGAGGAAATACCCTAAGTGCCAGAGGTAACACTGCACCAGTTATCTTTGAGTGATACACTATTAGGATGTTAACAGCTTTATGTTCTCACAACTTGAAGCATGGCTTGTTATTGCTACCATAAACAGGCTTTAGTTTAAGAGACTAAACAAGCTAAAACAGTTGCTGAAACAGGCTGATTTTCTACATTCTGATCCTCTACATTTCTCAAGAAGAGCTTGGTGCAAATTCACGCTCATTTAGCACATCAGTTCTGCGAATGCTTTTGAGATGATTTTTGTCAGGCAGTTCAGCATTCCTAAGCCAAAGATGAGCTTCAGCTTTGGTTTTGGTCATGTCAGACACCACAAGTTGCCTGTCTGTCCATGAATCCCTAATTGAGATGCATTGGAAAATATCCAGAGCCTGAAATTTAGAGTATGTCTGAATGGCAAATAAACACACATGCCCAGGGTTTAGAGGCTGACAAATGGTCTGTGGAGAACCTGTAGTACGGGGGGCTCTCTTCCAGCAGCGAGTGCTGTTTGGGCTGGTCCACATCCACCTGCATGCAATTTGCAACTCCATTTTCAGTTTGTCATTTTATCTTTTTATGCCTCAAGCTGCTAAGTAAGTGGTGGTTGCTGTGGGAAGGTGTGCGAGTGATTTCCCTTTCACCACAGTGATTACAAGAGCAGAACTTACTATACTCTTTCCACTCATGGTTATGAAAGACCCACTGATTAAACCTCCTCCCCACCCCCCAATTAGCCTGCATTATTCTCCTGTCACGGTGTCCCATGTAAGTACGAAATTCCTCCTGGCAGGCCAGAAGGAAGCATAGAATTCAAAGCTATTAATTGATTTAATTGTCATAAGAGAATATTGTGACACATCTGCTGAAAATCTCAATCAAGCAGGCAGCTACCAGAGATGAATTTCCTAAGGCTGTTACTGTTCTTTGGGGACTCCAGAGGAGCTGGAAAGCAGCCAGGTCTGAAAGCAGGTAGGAAGGTGATGATGGAGACGGCTCTTCCATCATCAGCCTGGGGAGGAGGAGGGAACAGGCGCATTTAGGTCTGAGGTCAGTTCCCAAAAAGATCCACTTGCAGAGCCAGTGGTGACAAGAGATTTTGCATTTCAAGGGAAAAGTGGACATCTTGAAATGGACTTTTGTGCCAAAACTGCAACAGAAATACTTACTTTTGAAATTCTGTGCAGAGGAGGATTTTGGGAAGAGGTCGGGAATGTTTGCATAGGAGATTCAAAGTCTCATACAGGAATTTAGCATTGTTTTTGTCATTAGACTTGCTGCATTCTTTCAAAGTACATCAGCTGTCACGCAGCACTGCTGCTGGCATTTCATACTACAACAAAACAGCAGACGTGTTTACAGTTTAGATTTTACTTTAGGATCATTGTAGGCAGCAGTGGCTTGGCTGGGACTGAAATAAGCATCCTTTCAAGATCAAAGGCCCCCTTTGTTATAGTGAAATGAAATGCTGCTGCTATTTCTTAGCTCTGAAAGAAGTGTTAAATGCAAGATAAGAGAGCAGATTAACACATTAAATATTACACCAGTATGCGAAGTTTTTAAAAAATTACCAAAAAAGGAAATAGTCTTAAACCAAAATGCTGGTATTCCAGAAGTATTTCTAGTTGGGTAACTTTCTGTGCAGTGTCAGTTACTCAGGATATCTTTTGCTTGGGTGTTTTTGCCAAGTGGAAGAGCCCACACATGCTGGGTCTGCCTCTAGTTTTTAAGCTAAAAGAGGGAATGTGAGGGTGATAAAACACTGGCACAGGTTGCTCAGAGAGGTGGTGGATGCGCCACCCCTGGAGACACTGAAATATCCCTGGTGAGGCGCTGGCACAAGCTGCCCAGAGAGCTGTGAATGCTGCTTCCCTGGCAATGTTCAAGACCAGGTTGGAGGAGGCTTGGAGCAACTTGGTCTAGCGGAAGGTGTCCCTGCCTGTGGCAGTGGGCCTTGAAACAGGCGAGCTTTAAGGCTCCTTCCAGCCCAAGCCATTCTATGATGCTGTGATTTTGATCCCGGTGTGACTGAAGCGGCCGTGAGGGGCAATGGAGAAGCCCGGCTAAATGGAAAGAGGGGCGCGTCCGCGGGTCAGCGCGTGCGCGGGGCGGGGCGTGCGGCGCGCGGCGCGTGCGCGGCGCTCGGCGGCGTCGGTCGCGCGCAGCCATGAGGGGCGGAGCTGCGAGCGGTGGCCGCGGCGGCGTGTGAGGGGGTTCGGGGGGGCGGGCCGGGCCGGGGGGGTCCCTCCCTGCCTTACACCCCCCGGCCCTGCCGGCCTGCTCCGCGGAGCCATGGTGCCAGGAGGCCGTGAGCTGGGGAGGTGGCTGAGAGCCCGGCCCCTTTCGGCGCCGGGGGAGGCGGGAGCGGGGCGGCGGCGGCGGCTGCCGTGGCCGTCGTGGTGCCGGGTACGGGGCCCGCGCCGCCATCTCCTCCGCCTTCTGCCACTGCTGCTGCTCCTGCCCGCCGGCGCCGAGGGCCAGGCCGGCCCCAGCTCCGGCCCGCACAGCGCAGGGCCCCCGGACTGGCCCCCTGCCGGCCCCGGGCCCAGCTTCAGTCTCTACCTGAGCGAGGAGGAGGTGCGCCGGCTGATCGGTGAGTGCGGGCTGGGGCAGCGCCGGGCCCGCCGGAGGGGCAGACGGGGGGCTGTGGGAGTGGTGTCTGTGTGACTGAGATGCTGTTGCGTGTCTGGGCGCTTTAAAGGGGGTGAATGAGGGGATTTCTCTGGGTTTGGAGAGGCAGTTTGGGGATTTAGGAAGTGTGTGGGGGGGATCTGTTGGACTAGGGTGGGGATGGTGGGAATCAGCGGGAGCAGAGGACTGGGCTCTGGGGGTCCAGGAAGCGATGGGCATGTCTGGGGGTGCAGGGGAGGATGGAGGAGGGCTGAGAGTAGGGATGAAGGAGTTGGGTCTCAGGAGAGGATGGGAGGGTGATGGGACTGGGTTAGGGTTGGGTGAATGTGGGGGTCAGTGTGCTGTTCTATACGACTGTGGGAGCAGGGGCCATGGGGAGAATGGGGGGGTCTGAGGAACTCGGGGACAGGGTCTCTGCTGCCTCGTGTCTGTGTGGCTGGAGGAAGAAAAAAATACTGGGCTTTACCCTAATGGTGAGGGTTTCCTGGGGTTCAAGGCACTGGGGCTGGTGCCCGTGGGAGTAGGATAAGCCCTGGAAGAGGAGGTGAGTTCAGGCCTGTGATTTAATTAGTGAGGCAAGTGACATTCAGAGGGCAGAGAGGAGACCTGGCAATAATTGTGTGTGTGTGAAAGGAATCTTAATTTCTAGGCAGGCTGACAATTGTGTGAGTACTTGGAGACAGTTCCTGAAGTCCCCCATCTGGCGTGCTGTGGAGGGCTTTTGCAGTAGTTTTGTGCTTGGAAAGTCTCTGATTTAAACAAAGATTTGTTTTCTATAGGCTTTGGCTTGCTTAAGCTCTTGTTTAGAGTTGGTGGCTGGGGTCTCAAAACAAGTATGTTGGTGTCCCTAGTGATTTGTGTTTCAACAAGTGTCCTGTATCTCCATAAGCTGAAAAAGGAGCAGTGGAAGAATTTATTTACATAAAATGGACAAAATAAGACCATGGTTGGTTAATTTGAACTCTCTAAGCATGGAGCTGACTGAAGACAGGGAACCCAGGGACTGCATAACAGTGTAAATATTTCTCCCTTATGGCTTGCTCTGGTGATTAGCTTTCTGTTGCTATCATTTTTACATCACATGTGTTTGCTGCCAGATGCTCTGTTGCGGAAAGAGGATAAAAATGTCAGGATTGCTGTTTAGCTGAGTTTCTAAACAAGTAGTTAATCTTGGAAATACTCATTGGTGAGGTTTGGGCTCCCCTGAGTCTAGTGCCAGAACTCTTATTAGCTGGATTTGCCCAGGGTTCCATGAACAACTAGCACAAGTATTTATCTTTAAGTAGCAACTGGGGAGGGAAAAACTGCTGTTACTATTTTTTAAGTTAAATTGCATCCCAAAAGCTCCCTTACAGGTGTCTATTGCTTATGAGGCCAAAACTGTCTGTAGCTGATTTATACCAATCATATCAAGAAACTGACATGTAACGATCTGTTCTACTTCTGCAACCCAAGGGCTTTGGTAAACTGGAGTCTAATGGGGAGCTGAACTGTCACTTTTTTCAGTTAGTGGGATTCAGATTGCTAGAAATCTGTTGCAGTGTAAACTTTCAGGATCTACCTTGTGTTGTTGGCATGAGCAGATTTAATTTTAGGGGTATCCTTTACACCTGCTAGCTGTTGTAGGTTGGGTGAGGTTTGAGGCATCTAGAGGCATAGGCAGTCAAATCTCTGGTGACTTTATGCATTCCTCTGGCAGAAGGAAGTTCAAAAAGATGGACAGGTTTGTTCCAGTTCTTCACACTTCTGAAAACAAGCGAATCTATTTCAGAACATTCAGTTTTGTAGCATGTGAATTGTGTTTACATACAATGAAGTTTATGGTTTGAGTGCTCATATGGGTGTACATGAACTTTCAAAGAGCAGGGAGGTGTTTCAGCTTCTTTAACTTTGAGAAAAGCCATGGTTTAGTGGATGCTAGAACAGTCCTTCATAGCTCATAGGAAAATGATGTTGCTTGTGAAGTGAACTTCAGGGAAGATGCTAATACAGGCCTAGAATCTAGTTTCGTCACCTTTTGTTTCTAAACAAACTCTGTCTTTGCTACTGTCTTGCTGTGGTTGAACGGAAAATTCTGAAGACTTTCTGAAGTGCTCATAACCCCAAATATTTTGTGGAGATACTACAGCCTGTGGTGTGTTTTCACGCTTAATATCATCTGTGATCTTTAGATCACAAATTTGATTTGGAACAAATGTAAGCACACAACTGTGTGTCTTTTGAATCAGCCACAGAGAGTGATGCAGTGCATCCTCCATGCAAAGCTGGAGCATCTGCAGGGTCTGGTGTAAAGTCTGTGGGGCCATACCCATGCATGGTCTTGCCACCAGTGAGGCTGAACCAGCTCAGTGGAGCATTGCCGTGCTTCTGCTCTCCTCAAAACCAGAGTTCGGTGTCTTACGGAACCATGGTCTATGTTTTTAATTAGGTTGTGGCTCTTGTAAATGAAATATTGACTTGCCTAAGATTATTTGTGGGTGCTGTTCTTTCTGTGGTATGGAGACAGGACAGATACTATGATTTATAGTGCAAACTGCCCGCTACTTTCATGCGTGCTGTGCCAGATTTCCACCGTTAGGCTATGTGATTCTGACCATGTGTCTGCCTTAAGAGGAATTGTTTTGAAATCTTCAGAACTTCACAGAGAAGAAAACTAGAGAAAACTGGCTTGTCTTGTGCGAGACTGATTTTTATTTTGAAAAGCTGCAGAGTTCCCTTGGTATGAAAGCAGGACTTGCTATATGGCAGGCAGATGGTGTCTCTGTCAGAAATATCTCTTCCCGTTCCCGTGGAAAACATTCACAGCCATCCAAACTATAAGCCTTTGTGAGGGGAAAAAAAAAAGAAACATGTTTGAATGTGTCAGATTCAACTTGCACCAGCCAGGATTCAACAATAGATGGGATAAAGGTACAAAGAGTCAAAGAGGAGTTAGTCAAGAAGACCTGGTTGAGATGACTTTAGTGATGGCAGTGAGGGCTAGAGGTGTGTGAGAGCAGTGTTGAGGTAAGGGGTGATGGAGGGTCAGGGACGAGGAAGAGAAGTGCTGCTTGCTGGCAAGAGACATCCAGAGCACCACAGCCCTTTTTAGGGGTCTCTGTGAACTTGTCACTGTGAGCTGCAGCTTTTTGTAGGCGGTTCATATGGAGAATCTTTCTTGGGCTTGTGCATAAACCTAATGAAAGTAATATTAGCTTTATGGAGTATCTGACTGTATAGGCATGGTAACACCACTTGATCGGATTACTTCTTCCCCTGTGATGCTAAATACACAGGACAGTTGGTGTGAAACTAGTGATGATTTGCTCAGTAGAAGGTCTGTACTTGATTTAGTGACTTTCATTCAGATTATCTTGTGAAATCCAAATGTGGTGTTTGCCTACTGTTGAAATGCTTGATTGATCTGCCTTTCACAGGATCCTGTGATTATAAATGCACATGTATCCCTGCTTTGCAGGTAATGAACTGAGGTTTAGAGAATAAGGTAAAAAATATCCGTTAATATTATGTAGTTAGCTTGAATAATTAAGGATTTGATCCAATCTGTTTAAAGTACATAGCATTATTTAGCACTTAATGCATTCATAGTCTATCTCTTAGACCTTCAAATTTGAGTTCCTGGCAGTTCTGCAGCTCAGCCTCGCAGACCTTGCGTTATACCCTCTTAGTACAAGGACCAGAATCAGTAGCTGCCTGTGAAAACTTGGCTGAAGCTGTTTTTCTTGCATTGCAGGCAGTTCTTTTGCAGCGTTAATGAGATGGTACCTCATGGTTCACAGCAGCAATAAGATGCTTAAGCAGCAAAGACAGTCCTTTTTGTTCTTGCAGATTTTGGGGGTTCCTAATGGTTCACAGCAGCAATGAGATGCTTAAGCAGCGAGGATAGTCCTTTTTTTTTTTTTTTTTTTTTTTTCTTTCGGATTTTGGGGGTTCTTGGTAGACTGCATACCTTTCAATTGTGAAATTGGTCTTGTGGATAGCCCTCCTCAGCACATGGCTCCGATTCTTTTTAGAGACAGGTCTAGCCTGAACACTGAATAAGACTTTAGTCCCATGGGGGGAAAAAACAGTATGTTACCATGTAACTGAGGGCTATCAAAATACATTGGTGGGGAGGAGGGGGCTAAATTAGAGTTGCAGGAGAATTGTGAAGTCCAGAAGTCCTACAATGCTTGCTTTGAGTTTGCAAACTTAGTCGTTTTTGGCCTAGTTTCTTCTGAGTAATCATACTGAATGCCATCTTCTGTTGGTTTTATATTTGCACTTGCTTAATTACAGGGTTAAATTAATTTAACACTTATGTGACTTCCTTCCATGTTCTAGAATTTCATTGAAGCCAGTGTGCAGCTTACTAAAATGAGTTGTCTGGTTGAAAGATGCAAAGTTAATGAGAGTCTATTATAGCAGAGGGTGGTTGGTTGTGTTTTAAATTGCACTGCTGACTCACAGAGTGGTTGAGGTTGGCAGGGACCTCTGGAGCTCATCCAGTCCAACTCCCTGCTCAGGCAGGGACACCTAGGGCTGCTTGTTCAGCACTGTGTCCAGAAGCTTTCTGAACATCTCCAGGGATGGAGACTCCACTACCCACCTCTGTGGGCAGCCTGTGCCAGTACTTGGTCATCCTCACAGTCTGTCGGTTTTTCCTGATGTTCAGACAGACTCTCTCCTGTGTTTCAGTTTGTGCCCATTGCCTCTGATCCTGTCATTGAGTACCACTGAGAAGAGCATGGCTCAATCCTCTGTGAACGTACCTTCAGGTGTTCTACATACATTAATGTAGGATCTCCCTGAGCCTTCTCTTCTCCAGGCTGAACAGCTCCAGTTCTTTCGGCCTCTTCATAGGAGAGATGCTCCAATCCCTTTAATCACCTTTGTGGTTCTTTGCTGGATTCTCGTCAGTAGTTCCATGTCTCTTGTATTTGGGAGCCCAGCACTGGACCCCACATGGCTTCACCAGACCTGAACAGAGCCTTGTTAAATTACAGGCCAAATACAGTTTTGTATATATTAGATGGAGACTAAACATCTACTTACTGCAGCAGTTGATCTTAAATAACATGTTTTAATTTTATACTGTGAAATAGCTTTCTCAATGTCACTATTTTGGGGTTCACAGCAGAAGTGCCTAATTGTGCTTGTACTGAGTTTATAGTGACTGGAAATTCTCTTGCTCCTTTATCTGTTGTCTGGTTAGTTGTCCCTGTTATGAAAGGGAGCTGAAAATCAGTGTGCTGGGATGAGCTGTATGTCCAAAATGTTGAAGTATTTTTTGTTCTTGTGATTCTTGGAATGTTTCTGGGCCTTGTTAAAAACCTACTCATGCCTGTCTGTGACAGCATCACAGCCTAGAGCACCAACAGGGCGCTAGTGCTGTGCTCTGAGTTTTGTTAATAGCATCCAAGATAAATTTCCATGTGAGATAGGCAGCTTATGGCTGCTTGTACAGGTGCCTCTTTAAGGTGCAAAAAAATACAGTTCAGAGCCTCTGTGTAGTTGCAGGAGTATGAGTAAGACATTGGTTGAAGGGGAGATGTTTGAGTACCCGAAGGTCTTGAAGCAAGTGTCTGTGGTACATGACAGACAGTTCAGAATCTGATTCTGCTGTCTACATGTTTATAAGTCTTCATTTTTTAGCTTTGAAGTGCTTATCTCTGAAGAATGGTAACTTCTTGCATGGTGTATGCAAAAACAAGTAATACAGGCTGTGGTCCAGTTGCCTGTCTTTGCAGCAGTGCAGAAACCTGCTTCATTTACCATTTGAAGGGGACTTAAAAAATAAAGACTACTGTAAGTGCACACTGCTGGATGGAAAGAAAGCTTCTGATGTTGACAGATGCTATGCACTGTAACTAATCTGTATTGCTGCTGATGTATTTTGCTATAGTCCACTTAATTGTGTTATTTTTTGGATAAATAGTATCTTGCCCTGTAAAGCTTTTTAGCCTAATGATAGTCTGTGACTGGTGCTTACTAGATGGGCTTGTCAGTGTTGCAGGTGAATGGCACTTATGTCTGTTTTGGAGAAATGGAGGGATTAAGTCTGGTAGGGTATTTAGAGGGTGCATGCAGCAACATCTGACTGGTTGTGACAAGTTACTTGCATCCTGGAGATAAGCAAATCTCTTTGTTTTGGAGCCTTTCAGTGCGCTAGGATGCTTGTCTCTCTCATTTACTGAGTACCACTGTTCATGTGAGAACAAGCTGCATTTAGGGTTCCTGTGCCCTTTTCATTCTGTTACCTCACTTGAAATTTGCAAAGTTCAAATAGCAAAAGTACATATAGGTGTTTCTTTGGAGATGCATATATACAGTCATGTAAACCCACTGCAGTATTTGTAATGCTTGCAAACTGGCAGGAGAGTATGATTCTAGAAGTTGGAAAGTGCCTGTGAAGGCTGTCGGAAGTGATGCTAGTGGAGGCAGCTTTTAGCCTGGGTTAGGATTGTCTTGAAATAATTTATTCTGTGTGACTGCTACTGAAAGGGAAATCCGGGAAATACCAAAGTCCTCGTGCATGTTGAGAGGAATGGTTGATTTCTGCAACCTGCTTTATCACACCAGCTGATGTGTTGCGATTTCAAAATACCAGGGGCTCCATCTGAATTCTTCTTGGAGAAAGCAGTTTGTTTCTGCAGATTGGCTATTGAGGAGGGACTGCACAGGCAGCAGACAGCTTGGCTTCCTTGTGCAGTTCTGTCTGCATACAGCCTGAGGAGGAAGCAGTCATTTCAGCTCCCAATAGGCC